>NW_028240747.1:600000-867279 GCF_964263255.1 Lissotriton vulgaris
CAATACATCTGCCTTCAGGCATATCCATCATGAAGTGTAAAGCACATACTAAAGTTACAGATTCCATTTCCCAGGGTAACGACCTGGCAGACCAAACAGCAAAACATACAGCATTGACTCACACCCAGACAACTGATGTGACAAAGACAATAGTGCCGACACATTGTATGACAGTTAGGGATCCCACACTAGATGTAATCGATATTCAGACACATGCTACTCCAGATGAAATAAAGAAATGGACTGAACTAGGAGGGATCCAGACAGATCAAGGTTGGATGACGAAGGGAAAATCTACATGGTTTCTCCCCGACTCTATGGTTCAAGTCATAATAAATACAGCACATAGTCCAGCACACCTAGGAGAAAAAGCTATGTTAGACAGTTTACAGAATCTCTGGTACAACAAACATTTACGAGCAGCAGCAAAACAGAAAGTGCGTACTTGCATGATCTGTTGTCAGTTCAATCCAGGTAAAAGCGTCCCTGTAGAGCAAGGTGGATTTCATCCTCCCGATCACCCTTTTGAAGTCCTCCAGATGGATTATATCCAGATGGACCGTTGTCGAGGATTCAAGTATGTCCTCGTAGTTGTTTGTGCACTTTCCCGTTGGACCGAAGCATATCCAGTCCCAGATTACACTGCCCCGACCACTGCCAGGCAGCTGGTTCGTGAATTCTTCCCACGGTACGGCTTGCCTCGTATCGTGTACTCAGATAACGGACAGCCATTCTCATCCGAGCTCATGAAGCAGGTTTCACTCCTGCTAGGATATCAGTGGAAATTCCATTGCGTCCGACATCCCGAAGCAGCTGGCCTTGTAGAAAGACACAACCAGACACTGAAAACACGCCTCGCCAAAATATGCAAAGAGAAAAGGGTCGACTGGATAGTCGCCCTGCCAGTTGCACTGTTCTATATGAGAATGGTCCCCCATTCGAGATCAGGACTATTCCCGTATGAGGTGGTCTTTGGCCGACCGCCAAATATGTGGGGGACGCCCATGCCTAAGAAAATAACCGATGTTGATTGTAATATGCTGACAGATTACCTTGCCTCCTTGATGTCTGCACTCCAATCATGTCGTTCACAGGTTGCCGCAGCCTTTCCTGACAACACTGATGTAAAGCCACACGATGTCCGTCCAGGAGACACTGTGTTGATTCGCAACTTCGACAGGAAAAGCCCGCTGGAGCCCCGCTGGAAGGAGCCGAAGATCGTCCTTCTGACCACGAGGACGGCAATTAAAGTTGAAGGCCGAAAAGGGTGGATCCACACGAGTCATATTAAAAAATGTAATGAACTGTTGCCAGAGATTGACTCTTCCACCCCCTCAAAGGACTGCCTCAATACTAGTGACTTTAAAGTTCCCAAGAGAGAGAAAACTCCCCAAGAGGAGTATAAAGCGAAACTACGGTCTAGCAAGTCAGACAGTTTAATTGTTTAAGTCCTCCCCTAGGTGAATCGGTTAAATAGTTTCTGACATGTATCCCCTAGACCGAGATAGAGAGAGAGAGAGACAACTCAAGAAACGTGCATATTGTAAATCACTCCGTAGTCACTGTATAGTGACATTATTGGTTATGTTTTTCCTAAGTCTTTTGATTATTGTTACCAGTATATTGCTGCCTATATATTACCCTATCTTCAAGCGTGAACAATCTGCTTATAATGTTACTGCCGAACATTCTTTTAGCGAATTACCCCCTCATGAATTATCTTACAGACTTGCGCTGCGCAACAACACATTCATTAGTATGTTACATCACTCCCATCAGACTAATAATGCTACAAACTGTTGGATATGTGGCCGACTCCCTCCCTATCAGAAATACAAGGGAGTTCTGCCCCTCTTTCCGTACCCGTTCACTCACAATGGCTCATGTGGAGCATGGTTTAGAATAATTAATTCCTTAGATCCTGATATTGCTGTTTTCGAAGGAAATTGGGTTTGGGGAAACCTGAACTTAGTTCTGCTTAACGCCTGTTATCCCGACAAGAAGGGACTTCCCACTAGGATAGGAACTGATCTAGAAAATGAAGTATATGGACTAGGTAATTACACGATTAACCTTATGATTCTTACTGTCGAATCCGAAGCTGCACCAGTTCTTCCTGCTATGTCAGTATTACCAGTCACAGGTGACTTATGTGTCAGAAAGAAGGGTTCAGTACACTTAGGTCATAGTAAATGTACTACTGTGGTCGAGTTCAGTGATCAAGGCAAGTCCTCATTTAGAGCTACTCGTCATTCCTACTTTGTTTGTGGCCATACCGCATACATACATTTACCTCCAGATTGGGATGGTACCTGTTACATTGCATTCCTTCTACCACCTGTTTTTCTAGCCCCTCCTGATTATCACAGAAATACAAATCTAGTAAAGAATAGACTCCGAAGAGATCTCCCGATTGTCGACTATACTGAAACTGCATGGGAGCAATACACAGACTTCAATAAAGGTTTCTTCCCCTACTTAGGTACTGTCTTTAATAGTAAACTGATACGAAGATTAACTAGAACGCTCGAAGCAGTAGTGAATGAAACTACCTCCGCTCTAGGCAACTTAACAGAGGAGCAATCTGCCATGCGGGTTGTTGTTCTCCATAATCGTCTTGTTATTGACGTCATCCTAGCATATAGGGGCGGAGCTTGTAAGGTCATCGGGTCGAGTTGCTGTGTTTTCATTCCAGAAAACGCGCCAACAGTATATAAAGCTATCACACGTCTTCATAAAATTGCAAGTTTGATACATCAGAATCCAGGCACCTGGACTTGGTCCGGTTGGTTCTGGACAACGTTGACCGCTTGGGGATGGAAGATCCTATCCTTCCTAGGCATTGCCCTTCTCATAGTATTCAGTTGCTGCCTGTGCCTACAGTGTGGGCCAGCGATTTGTGGTCTGTGCGCCACATCTTGTATTTCACATTCCAGTTTTCACTCAAAACGCGAAAAGAAGAAAGAAGAGCAAATGATGTTACAAGAACAGACTGATCGATTCATGAGGATCGATATATCATGAAGGGTCCGTAGGGAACAAGGAGGGAATGAGGAAATATAAATTTTATGGTCAAGAAATGTTCCCTAACGTGTACCCCACCGTCTCCATGTACGAGCCTAAAGTGCATGTAACTTCCCTCCTGTGCCAGCTATGAAGACGCAAATACATTTGCGTTCAACGTCAACATGTCCTCTTTCAGATCCACCCTGAACGGGTTGAATATTCCGTTCCTAAGTATGCCATGCCAACGTCTTTTTGTGGTGTACTTTACACGTTTTTCAGCTCTGGCGAAGTAGGCCTCTGAATTCTGCCATCGAGCCTTTTCCTGCCTTCTGACTCTGAACGCCTCAGCCTGGGCTGCCTCTGTACCCGTGACCTCTGCCTTACTCCCTGCGCGGCTAACGGCGCTTAACTCAGCCTGCTGCCTGCCAAGACTGTATTCAACCTTCGAGTTATCTGCTCCGCTCCTCAAAATACACATTCCTGCCTACTAGTTCAAGTAAACATCCTTTCAGCTGCAGAGCAAAGGGTCAGCCTTACTGTCTCCGTGCAAGTAATTCATAGCTCCTGTTACCATGGTAGGCCCATGCCCCCTCGCATCTCATGCAGACACGTAGACGCTTATACACGCACTCACAGTCAGTATAGAATAGCCTCTACCCAAGAGACCTTTCCCTCTAGATAATATGGTTCCCAAACATCAGATATCAGATATGATATAGGCACGAGTTGATCTGACATGCCAGACTTCTGTCTCTTTCCGCTAGTGTAAATGTCAAGTCCCCTGCACCCTCCAGCTCCACGTCAATCACACGTCATGCAGCTGCACGCGCATCCAGGCTTCAGATTTCTGCTGACATTGCAAAATTCTGCTTTGTACCCACCTACTTGTGACACTTACATGTGACGTTTCTAGCACACACCTCTATGTTCACGCCTAGTTCACGCCTTTTTGATTACGTATTGCTAACACGTGTGTGTTTTATCTTGTTTCTCTCAGCTGTTACGCCTACTGTATTGGTATTCATTATATGGTTTAAGTATAAAAGTTATGTCTTGTCAATAAAGTATGCTCTATCCCTTCCTGCACCCCAGTGGTGTCAGGAACCCGATATCCGGTACCAGAACCATTCCTTTTTAAGGAATAAAACCCCTAAGAACTCTAACACCACGGACTCTGCGTCTTTCTTTCCGATTGAGTTATTTTTGTTTAAGTACTTACCTGCATAGAAATTAGGACGGTAAATCAAATATTTACCACAGCAAGCTGCCAGAGCCATTCTAAAATAGTTACAAAAGTCAGCTTCAACAGGAAGCTCTAATAGATAAAGTAAAGCAGGTGCTCGAGTTGAAGCGCAAATTCAGTTACATAATCATTAATCACCCCAAACTTGGGGTGATTAATGATTGTGTAACTTAATTTTACCTTCAACTGGAGCACCTGCTTTACTTTATCTATTAAACCTTCCTGTTGAAGCTCTTTGTAGCTATTTTAGAATGGCGCTGGCAGCTTGTGAAGGACTGGGTTCTTTAAGACCCAGCGGTGCCAGGGCACAACACCTGAAACCTTCGTGGGTAACCTGCTCCGGCGTACGAATCACAGAGACACGGGACACTTCCTTCGACGTCAAAGATTCAAGGTTTATTTGCTGCAGGGAACACAGAGATCACGACAAGTACACAGCGTGCAACTTGGGGAGACTGCTTCAAATTGGTTCTGTGGACCGCTCCTTTTATACAGTTTTTACCCATAGGATAACATTGAACACAAAAGTTTACAACCCGGTTCCCACAATTATCCCCCAGAGGGGTCACTTTGGTCACTTTAAACACATGAGGTCCGGAACATAAGTGCGGAAACATTTGGCGGTTCCCAACTGTAAAAACCCATCTTCCCACCATTAGCAAATTCCAATCAGCAGTAAAACAGATCGAAATAGGAACAAGGACAGGTGTAGAGGAAGACGGAGACAGTGGGGAGATCGGAAAGGGTGTAAAAGGGGAGGTAACGGGAAACACGAGATACAGGCATCAAAGGGACGTGCCTAATGAGATGCACGGCTGAGACAATAAGCCCGTGCGGCAAGATGAGCCTCGAGCGGCGCCACCTGCCTTACAGCAGCGACCCCCTCGTCATAAAGACACTTACAAGGAGCATGTGTCTTTCCGCAAATATCTTGGGAGTCCCAGGGTCGCGAAGCGGACAACGTCCGTTCGCTGGCTACTTGAGGGCAAGAGACAAAATGGATGCCGTATCTAAGATGGAACCCGTGGGTACAGATGAAAAACCCACATAACAAACGAACGGTTTAAGTTAGCACAGCGAAACTGCGCACACTTACTAAACTCGTCATTTGCGGTTCATAGATACCAGACTCGACCATATTCGTGCGAGTGAAAAACACCACTTACAATTGTCACGGAACCTCAGACGCTCCTTTTGCCCTCATGTAGGCAAGCACTAGTCAGAATCATATTCGATATTCATCAGACCATCGAGATGTTGCTGTAGCATAGCTCTGTCCAACTGAGTCCCCTTGGTAACAGGTGGTTGTCTCATACACGTTGTAGCACAGAGGCCACATAAGGCAGGACCACACTGCACACAAAGGCAACACGTGAACAGGAACACTACAACGACTCCGATGATCATCAGAATCTTCCAACCCCAAGTCGACATCAGGCCCCAAAACCATCCAAGTAGCGTCCAATCCCCTACATCCACGTGTATGGATTCGGAGATCTTATGCAACCTCGAAATGGCTTGATAGACAGTAGGAGCATTATCTGGAATGAAAATGCAGCAGCTCGAATGGATCACCTTACATACCCCACCTCGATCTGCTAAGATGACATCTAAAACCATACGGTTTTGTAACGTCATAAGTCTCTCCGCCTGAAGTTCTGTGGTGATATTACCAAGGGCACTGGCAGTAATATTAGCTGTCGATTCTACCACTCGAGTCAACTGTCTCAGGTTCCTACTATTGACCATAGGTCCCCAAAACGGGAGGAAACCCTTGAAAAAGTCTCCTGCCTCTTGACCGGCAGTATCCTCTTCGCTAATTACGCCTCGTACAACTCTAGTCTTATGATAATCGGCATCTACAGTAAACGTCGGAGGCAACAGATTTGCAATGAAACATGAGCCCATGAAGTCAGCGGGCAACCATGTGTATGCACGATCATAGCAGATAAAGTATGTACCCTTGGCAGCCAGAAACACAGGGGACGAGGACATTGGCAGAATGTAATTTTCAGTGCAAGCACTTGCTCCAAGTCGGGCTTGCGATCTTCGACCACGACCCATAAGACAAAAATTACCAGTGTGGGGTACGACCCATATCGGAGGCGAGCTTTTAAGCTGCTTTTCACTAGTGAACACACTATATTCACCTCTACTTAGGACTCTATAGGCCTGTACCTCTTCTTCGGGAATAAGCGAGGGATCATAGATATCACTATCTAAATCCTCTATGGCTATTGGCAAAGGTTTTTGATACGAGGTAGGACCAGAGTAGGGGGAACGTGGTTCTCGAATGGGGTGGAAACCCAGTGCGCTTCGAAACATTGTTTGAAATGCTCGAGCTGACCCTTGGGAACTATACGGTAACACCAGATATGGAATTCCCTTATCCGTAGTATGTGGCATCAACCCACATACCCAACAATTAGTAGTGTTAACCACTAACTGATGCTGATGGAGGAGCTGGATAAAGGAATTGTTGCGGAATTCTACACGTCTAGCCTGCTCGTGTTCCGGTAACATATGAAAGGAATGGGGAGAAGCAGTAGAGGTAAGATTAGGGTAAGGAGTAGGAGCAGGTGTAGCAGGTAAGAAGTAAGACATTGTGTAATACACCCCACCCGCCAATAATGCAGAAGCAGTCAAAAACAATACAAACAGTTGGAATATGAAACATTTGGTACGACTGAGTTGCTGCAGCTTGAATCTGTGGACTTGAGCTCCCTCCAAATCATTCAGCTTCGAGAATGCCATCCCCTACGACCGTCCGCAACGTTTCTTGACGCACTTCGTTCTGTGCAGCAATAGTCAATCCCTAGGAGTTCCCAGGAACCGACGGCCTTTAACCTAGCGTCAAGACCTACTGTCCAGAAGGAAGTACGCGCGCGGCCCTACGGCCTTCAATGCACAATATATATGTATGCAAAACAAAGTCTCTCAGCTGTAAAGGCAAAAAGATACAGGGAGTGAAGCTCAAAATATATATACAAAATAATTACAGTAATACGAAAGCTCAAAACTGATCACGGAAAACGGGATAATGCAGTTGTCAATACAGCAAAGCAAGATCTTTTTTTATTTGTCCTTAGTGCGTGATCGGAAAAAGTATCGAGTTTTCCCAGGACGTGTCTGCTCGTCGAACAAAGGATCCGTTGAAGAGACAGCGTCTTGCTGATCAGTTAAGTGTTCTGGTCTTGAGTCTTTTGATGCCAATTGTTCAACAGTGTCTTTCTGCTGCGCTGAGGATTCTTCAACAAGCTGTGCGTCGCTAAAAGGCACAAACGCCGGCAATGTTTCTGTTTCAGATGACGCAATGCCTCTCCTTACCCACGGGTCTGCCGGCAAAGGGATTGGGACTCGCTTGGTGTGCGTAGCATGCACCCAATTTTTGCGTCCCTCAAGACGAACGGCAGTCCTCGTGGCCAGGAGCACTTGATAGGGTCCGGTGAACCTCGGGTCCAGGTTATTTTTGCGTGAAAAGTTCCTTGTCACCACCCAGTCTCCGGGCTGGAGCTGGTGGCCTGGACCCTCTGTCTGCGTCGGCAATGCGTCGTAAACCTGTTGGTGAATTAACCTCAGTTTAGCAGTCAAGTCATGTAGATAATCGATCAACATTGGGTACTCAAGATCAGAAAACATTCCTGGCCTAGGAACCCCCCACACATTCGCAGGACGGCCGAACACTATTTCATAGGGACTAAGCCCTACTCGGGAGTGTACAGTCGCCCTAGTTGACAGTAATGCTAAAGGCAAAGCGTCAGGCCACGAAAGACCAGTCGTAGCCTGAATCTTCGCTAACTTTAGTTTAAGGGTGCCGTTGTACCCTTCAACCAATCCAGCTGACTGGGGATGATTGGCGCTGTGGAATTTCTGATTAATTCCAAGGCCCTTACACACACTCTTCATCACACTTCCAACAAACTCACTTCCGTTATCTGACCACACGACTCTAGGCATTCCATACCGAGGAAAGTATTCCTTCAGTAGGATTTTCGCAGTAGACAAAGCAGTATTGTCTTTGAGGGGATAGGCCTCGATCCATCGGGAGAATGCGCAAACCACAACTAAAACGTATTTCAGGTTATTGCATCGCTCCATATGGATGAAGTCCAGTTGAATCACCTCAAAGGGATACGAAGGGGGAGCAAAACTGCCAGGAGGAGTTGGGGTTCCTTTGCCAGGGTTGTACATTATACACACCATACAATTCTTCACCAAACGTTCAGCACATTTCGTAATGCCATCATTCTTCCACACAGCAGCCAACAACTTACAAATACCTTTCGCGCTAATATGTGCTAACCCATGCGCCATTGTCACAACGGCCAGCACATACGCATCAGGCAACAACCATCTTTTCTGATCCGACAAATCAATCCAACAACCATTTGCATCCAACTTTCCCGTACTGTCTTTCCACTTCGTTTTTTCAGTCTCGGTGGCCTCATTCTGAATTGCTTTCACACTCTCGATAGTGTCCTCACACATACTCGATTCTGTAGGCCACCTAACCGAACTCGTCACATACATTCGAGTGCTAAGGTTCCGGGCAGTCTCCTTAGCAGTCTCGTCCGCAAACGCATTACCACGACCAACATCATCCGTCACCTTACGATGCGCACTACACTTAACAATCGCAACTTGCGTAGGCAAAGTCAATGCATCCAAAAGATCATTCACAAGCTGGCCATGCTGTATCTTCGTACCGTGCGACGTCAAGAAACCTCTCTCTCTCCACAATCGTCCAAAACTATGTGCAACACCAAACGCATATTGACTATCAGTAAACACATTTACACGTTTCCCTTTCGCTAACACACACGCTCTAGTAAAAGCAATCAGCTCCGCAGCTTGGGCAGAATTCTGATTCAACCTTGCAGTCTCAACAACAGTATTCAATGTTACAACAGCATAAGCAGTAGTCACATCGCCATTCGGCAACTTAAAACATGACCCATCCACATACAAAGTGCCATCCGGATCTTCCAATGGGGTGTTTTTAAGGTCCACTCGACCTTTCGTTTCCTCTTCAGTCCTCAAGTAGCAGTCATGTTCTGCTACTTCATCTGACTCTGTGCTAATTGGTAACAAAGTTGCCGGGTTCAAAACGTTACAACGTTTTATCTGAATGTGGCTTGCCAAGAGCGTCAACTCGTACCCAGACAACCTCGCACTCGTCAAGTGCTGAGTTTTCGTTCGATTCAAAAGAGTATCGACTGCATGCGGAACCATCACCGTAAGCATATTATCCATGACCAATCCTGCTGATTGTCGGATGGAGACCGCAGCTGCCACTGTTGCTCGTAAACAACTCGGCAATGCTCTAGCTACTGGGTCCAAGGTCGAGGAAAAATATGCACATGGACGTTGCTTACCACCAAAAGGTTGCGTTAAGACACTCAAAGCACAACCTTCCCTCTCGTGAACATATAACGTGAACGGCTTACTGTAATCAGGGGTACCTAACACAGGAGCCGAACACAATGAATCACGTAGTTCAGAAAAACTTTTCTGGCATTCTTCCGTCCATGGTAAAGGAGTTGAAACATCCTTGCACGTAAGAGCCACCAATGGTTTCGCTAGCAATGAAAAGTTAGGAATCCATTGCCTGCAGTACGACGTGATACCTAGAAAGGCACGCACATCTCTTTGGGTTTTTGGCACAGCCATTCGCGCAATCGCTGCAATTCTCTCTGGGGTCAATCTCCTTCCCTCCTTTGACAATAAGTGACCTAGATAGGTTACTTCTTGACAACAATATTGGAGTTTAGAAGGTGACACCTTGTGATTTAACTCACAGAGATGTTGCAGCAACGACACTGTAGCAATTTTGCAAATATCCTGAGTATCAGCAGCCACCAATAAGTCGTCGACGTATTGGATCAAGGCCGCACCAACCGGCAACCTAAATGCATCCAGTTGACCCTTCAAGGCTTGACTGTAAATAGATGGACTTTCACAGTAGCCCTGAGGAGCGCGTTTGAACCGGAAACTGCGTCCACCGAGAGAGAAACCGAAAAGGTCCCTGCTCTCTTCGGCAATCGGGATGCTGAAAAACGCATTTTTCAAGTCAATCACCGAAAACCATGATGCAGAAGCTGGAATCAGAGTCAGTAGCGCCGTGATGTCAGGCACAACAGGAAATTGAGGAACCACAATTTTATTTACCTCCCGTAAATCGATAACAAAGCGATAAACAGGCGGTTTTGAAGGATCAGTACGTTTAAGAATGGGCAGCACAGGGCTGTTGCACACGTTTCCCCGAGTCTCTTCAATAACATCTTTCTCGATCAAATCATAGATGATCGCCAACAGTGCTCGTTCACCATCAAGGGAGATACGATATTGGGGAATACGTGGCAGCCGCACATTAGATTTCAACTGAACAACATAAGGGGAGATATCAAGCAAGCCCACGTCATTTGGACCTGTTGCCCACAAAGATGCAGGAAGAGAACTCAATTCCGGTGGGAGCTTATCGAGGGACAAATACATGGGAGAGACTACCCTCTCTCCTAACGTAAGCTTTACACCCGCAGGAGAACAATACAAAGTTGCGTACAAACGTTTAAGCAAATCCAGGCCCAAAAGATTTTCGCCACAACCCGTGGTTAAAATCAACGGAGCTTCTAGCTCACGTGGCCCGATTTGAAGAGGCAAAGGGCGTGAAACTGGATTGCTAACGGGGGCGCCAGAGAATCCAACGGAAACATTTGTTAAGCCAGACAAAGGTGCGCCAGGGAGTTTCGAATACATGATAGAACTTTTCGCTGCACCAGTGTCCAACAGAAAAGGCTCAACGACGCCCGATGCAACAACTGCGACGTAAGGCCCTCTCTGATCAACCGGAACTGATACCACTCCCTCTCCTTGTCTTTGGCTGTCCTAGTAATTACTGTCGTCAGTTCCCTGATCGACGTAATAATCGTCTACATTATACTGCGCAGATCGTCCTTGCGATGATCCACGTTGATCGAAACAATTATTAGAATTGGATGAGTTATCTGAGCGATCGTTCTGAGCACCACGGCCTCTACCTCGTGACGTTTGCTGCGAACCACCACGACCTCCTCTAGTTGAGTTACCACTATTGCGTTCGTTTAAAACAGGGCAATTGAATTTAATGTGTCCCTCCTGTCTACAATAAGCACATTGATTGTACCCTAACGAGGATCTTTGGGAGGAGGAATCGTTACGGGTTTGGGATCTGTTTGATTGCGGCTGTGACCTATTCTGTTGCGAATTATTCTGATTTGACCGCGGAGGATACGCTTGTTGCAACAACACTTTAGTTTTTAGCTCTTTCGTCTTTTTGTCAGCACGGTCAATCTCTTCTTTCTCTCTATTCTCATAGTATTGTGCCGTAGCCAATATCTGAGCCGAAGTAGAAACGGCCCATGCACTTTCCGAATTTCTCAATTTATTGCTCAAATCGGGCAACAAATTCGAAACAAATTTATCCACAAACAACCTTTGACCACCCTCCGTGCCCATATCCTGACCACTATGGTCGATGAATGCTTCCTCGAACCTCGTGAAGAAGTCGGAAACACTCTCATCTTTCTTCTGCTTACAGGCTGACAACTTGTCCCAATTCACCTTCATAGCTGGCATAAGAGTTTTCATTAATGTTATGATTCTTTGAGGGAGAGCAGCAATCAACTGTTCAGGCTTAGCGCCACCAACTTGCAACCCATCTGCCGCTAAAATGGCCGCCCAATCACCACCTAGTTCATTTGCGTGATCTTGCTGGCGAATCTTAGCCCATACCGGTTGCGGTACGACATTGCCAAACAACATGTCGATATCGGCAAGATTCATTATCGTAGCATCTACGAGCTGCGATAATTCTTTGTAATACCCTGCAGGATTTTTGCGAGGGTCAGGCAAAGATTGCTTCACCTGCAACACTTCCGATCTTTTCCATGGGAGATGTATCCATACTCTCTGGAAATGTGGCGGAACAATAGGAATAGCAGTAGCATCGCCTGGCATCCACACTGGTGGAACTTCCCGCATAGGGTATTGGCCAGACTCGTCTGGTTGTTTTTCAATATCCTCAACAAACAATGCATGAGGGATGGGAGCGGGACGAAGAGATAGCAATCGTTCAACAGCACGTCGAACGTTGGTATCCACTATCAGCCCATTTGCGAACTGAAGCTGGAGATCAGACAGAGCGGCGAGCACCTCGTCAGGCGCATCGGTCGCTATCTGATCATGAAGGAATTTACACATTTCATTAAACACATATCTTTGGGTTGGTATATTGAATTGACAGAATGTTTCGAGAACAACACGGGGTGGACTTCTCTGCGGATTTACCATCCAACCCATCGCCATATTATATAGCGCAACGCGTTCTCTGTTTCCAGGAAGCTGACTTCGTCTCTGAGGACCATCGGAACCAGCGGACCCATGAACAGGTCCGAGCGAATGAAAGAAGCTAGCCGCAAGAGGAGAATTGCGACTACGAGTAGAGGGGGAAGAATAAGACACAGGGCTAACAAGAGAAGGAGTAGAAACAGTAGCAACAGCAGGAGTTAACAAAACAGGAGCAGTAGCAGAAGTAGTAGCGGGAACAGGAGTATGTGGAAGCGGAGGAGCAGTAGGAATAGAAACAAACAAAGGAGCAGGAACAGTCGGAAGAACGGGTGCAGGTTGAGGAACAGGCGGAGGAGGAATAGGTGGAAGAACAGGTACGGCAGGGACCAAAGGAGCTGCGGTACCCTGTACGTACGGAGGTGGTGACTTCATAAGATAAGACATTAAGGGATCCTCATCAACTGGCTCTTCCTTCTTTCCCGACTCCGTTGGTAAAGCGGGGTAACATTTATCTATAGTCATATGCTGTAATCGGTCAAACACTTCCTTATCCTTAACCTCCTTATCTTGCTGAAATTGCTCTGCTTTCTTCACTATAGTAGCAACATTATCTCGCTGACTACGTTTATTCTGTCTGATTTCTTTCTGTCGGGCTTCTTTGCGCCACAACCGAAAGGCATCAAACATGGCCGGCCTTGACTTTCTTTCGAACAATTTAATCTCTAGATTATCTAAAATCGGGGCCTCGAAGCTACCATGAGGTGGCCAACGAAGGTCGCCGTCCTTTTTCGTGTATTTAATCCAGTAATCGTTAAAGGTAACTGGGCCTAGCCCATGCTTACTATAGAGCTCATACGTGGGAGTTCCAACCGGAGGTATCGGACATGAGTCCTCCAATCGGGAATCCGTACCACAAGGTCTGAAACAACTAAACAGAGTACTACGACCAGGCATCTTGCACACTAGCCGAGTTTCACAAACTTCAAGGGTTATGGGATTTACCAAGTCCCAGCAAAGAACAAAACCCTTGGTTTTTGGCGGCTGCAGTCGTCAAACAACACAACAAAGTACGCTAGCAAAGTGTCACCGACAAAAACACTCACACAGCGTGTACAACAAAAACACTCGCTAAAGTGTCAACAACCAAGAACTATGGGAGCGACCCACAAATACTTAACTCAAAAATCGATGGCGTCACCAGGAAGGCCCGTCAATCGTCTCGCTATACCAAGGTCTACCCCAGGCGCCAAAACAGGTCTACAGTCAGGGCAGCAGTCCGTCGCAGCCGTCCGGAGGCGGGAATCTTCGCGGGAAAAGTCTTCGGGCCACTTATTTCGACAACAGGATCGATGAAGCGGAGTGCACCTTCCCTCGGAGATTTCACACGAAGTTCCTCACGATCGTCGGGCTTGGACCGGTACCACTGATGCAGCCCCACGTTGGGCGCCAACTGAAGGACTGGGTTCTTTAAGACCCAGCGGTGCCAGGGCACAACACCTGAAACCTTCGTGGGTAACCTGCTCCGGCGTACGAATCACAGAGACACGGGACACTTCCTTCGACGTCAAAGATTCAAGGTTTATTTGCTGCAGGGAACACAGAGATCACGACAAGTACACAGCGTGCAACTTGGGGAGACTGCTTCAAATTGGTTCTGTGGACCGCTCCTTTTATACAGTTTTTACCCATAGGATAACATTGAACACAAAAGTTTACAACCCGGTTCCCACAATTATCCCCCAGAGGGGTCACTTTGGTCACTTTAAACACATGAGGTCCGGAACATAAGTGCGGAAACATTTGGCGGTTCCCAACTGTAAAAACCCATCTTCCCACCATTAGCAAATTCCAATCAGCAGTAAAACAGATCGAAATAGGAACAAGGACAGGTGTAGAGGAAGACGGAGACAGTGGGGAGATCGGAAAGGGTGTAAAAGGGGAGGTAACGGGAAACACGAGATACAGGCATCAAAGGGACGTGCCTAATGAGATGCACGGCTGAGACAATAAGCCCGTGCGGCAAGATGAGCCTCGAGCGGCGCCACCTGCCTTACAGCAGCGACCCCCTCGTCATAAAGACACTTACAAGGAGCATGTGTCTTTCCGCAAATATCTTGGGAGTCCCAGGGTCGCGAAGCGGACAACGTCCGTTCGCTGGCTACTTGAGGGCAAGAGACAAAATGGATGCCGTATCTAAGATGGAACCCGTGGGTACAGATGAAAAACCCACATAACAAACGAACGGTTTAAGTTAGCACAGCGAAACTGCGCACACTTACTAAACTCGTCATTTGCGGTTCATAGATACCAGACTCGACCATATTCGTGCGAGTGAAAAACACCACTTACAATTGTCACGGAACCTCACTTGCCGGCGCCATTCTAAGTGGGGCTGAGGGTAGAAGGGCACAAAAGTGGGACAGAGGGCCGAAGGGGACAAAAAACAAGTGGGACAGAGGGCAGAAGGGCACAGAAAACGAGTGGTACAGAGGGCAGAAGGGCATAAAAAACGAGAGGGTGGCAGTGATTAACCAGGCAAAAAAAAAACCCCGCGAACATGCAAAGCGCCCCGCGAACACCCGCGAACACGCAAAGCACCCCGCGAACACCCACGAACACGCAAAAATAAAAAAATCCGCAAATTCGCACGAATTCGCAAATTTTGCGGATCGGGAATTCGCAAATCCGCAAATTTGCGGATCACGAATTCGCAAAATTCGCCCATGTTTAGTGGCTAGGGTGATCTTACCCTCCCAACCCATAGCACAGGTGGCATCATCCCAGGCCTTCAAAGTGGTCTTTGTCAATTCTGGCAGGTGCAGTCAGCCCTTCCTCCCATAGACATAGTGGACATATATTCGCTTCCCCATAGTCATATGGTTCATTCCTGTTGGCCAGTTACTGTGTGGGCAATGACCTGACTCATTGAGGAATTACGCTGGCACATGACAGGCCCTAATTTCCGGGAGTGCCGGTCCCATATTATACACAGAACTGCATAGTGTCTTCAGGGCTATCCTTGGGATGGTGGCATCCCAAAACAGAATACAAAGCAACTTATCAATACTATCAAAATAAGTGTTGGGGATAGAATACAGTGTGTTTTGCATGGCGTAAAGCAGCTTGAACAGAGATATCATTTTGAATAGGTCAGTCCTACCCATGATCGACAGAGGGAGTGTGTGCCAGTGCTCTATATCCATGCTGAACTCCGTCACGACCCACCGGAGGTTCTTTTGCAGAAACTGCACGCGGTCCATAGTAATCTCTATACCTAGATATTTAAAACCAGTCTTCGTAAACTGGAGGCTCCACGCCACAGGATCTAGGCCCACCTAGCAACCCAACTGAAAAAGAATAAATTTATCACGGTTAATATGGAACCCCAAATAGGACTGAAAGGATTGAAGCAATGACAAGAGGGCCGAAAACGACCATTCCAGATCAGTCAAGATTGCCAGCGTGTCCTCCGCATACAGCAAAATCTTCTCCGGTTCCATAGGAAGTTGGGGAATCCCAAGATGTCCAGTGTATGACCCACCCAGAACACCAATGGCTCCATGCAGAGTGTGAACAGGAGAGGCGACAAACGATAACCGTGTCTCATTCCCCTTCCAACTGCAAACTACTTAGAGGCCACACCATTGACCCTCAACCCTACCAGGTTGCCTTATACAGGAGTGACACCCATCTACAAAACTTGGGGCCAAAGCACGTCAGGGTCTCAAACAAGTAACACCAGTCAACTGCTTTCTCAATGTCTAACGATAGCATTCCCCAGGGGTGGAATCTACCTTGGATCTGTCTAGCCATAAAAACAGTCTGTGAATGTTGAGTTTTGTGGACTGCCTTGGCAGGAAGGCAGATTGGTCAGTGTGAACTAGGTCAGAGATTACTTCCATCAGTCTGGATGCGAGGATCTTTGCCAATATCTTTCTTTCGGTATTGAGCAAGGAGATGGGTCTATATGAAGAGCAAAGAATAGGAAGCTTGCCCTTCTTAGGGATGATGACGATAATGGCATGGTTGAGATCTAGGGGCAAGGCCCCCTCATTCGCTGCCATGAATAAAGTCAGAAGATGGGGGAGAAGCAGGGCTGCAAAGCATTTATAAAATTCTATAGGGAGGCTAATGGTGCCTATCATTTTTCCGGAGTGCATCACCTAAACTGTGTCACTTAAATCTGCAATCATCAGGTCAACATTCAAGTGTGGCCCTAGCCAACGAGTCCAGGCCAGGGAGAGGCACCTTCACCAAAAATGTCACAACCTCATGGGCTGCACGGTCTCCTTGAGCCATAAATAACCTCTTATAATAGGCTGCGAATGCCTAGGCGAGCTCTACGTCAGATCAAACCATGCCTCCCGAATTGGCCTCTGTCTCAGCCTCTCATCACGCCTCCTATTCTCTCATTACCAACCATGCAAGGAGGCAGCCTGCTTTGTCGCCCATATCATAAAGGAGACACTGGACCCCCCCAGACAAGATTGCAGGGCAACCTGTGTCACGTGGTTATGGTATCCGGTCTACATCACCCACAGGAGCACATGGCAGGGCTAATCCCCTGCAGTAACCCAAGTCCATTCTAGCTGCAGGAGATGCTGCTCCAGGTGCAGGGTTTCTTCCTCCCTATGACATTGCTTTATTGCAATTATATTTTGGGCCCTGTCTTGGAACACCGCATTGTAGGCTTCCCACAAAGTCACTGGGGAGGACACCGTCCCCACTTTCTTGTCAAAGTACTGTTGAGAAGCCACTCTAAGGAACTCCACCACTTCTACGTCCCTTAGAAAAAATAATCTAGTTTCCAGGAATAGGGATTATGTCATGTGGTAGGACTCCCGAGTGTGACCAGGTGGGGGGTAATGATCGGATATTCCCCTTGCCAGGTATTCCGCCCCCACCACCCACAGAACCAAGGACTGCGGGATGAAGACATAATTCAGTGTCGAAAGGGAAAAATGTGCCGAGGAGAAAAACAACTACTGTCCCTTTTGGGGGTGCAGGCTCCGGTAGGCATCGCTAAGCCTCAATGCTTGAGCAAATCACTGCAACTCCAAAGGAGTCTGTCAGGGTAGGTGTCTGTCTAGGCGCCCGTCCAAGACTTTGTTGAAGTACCTCCACCACATAGATGTCGTATGCGCATCTATGAGTATAGGACCCAACGACTCCAGTGTTTTTTTCAGCAATCTCAGGGGTGTGTATACATTCACAACCAGCATCACCCGCCTGTGCTACCTCCCACTGACCGCCATAAACTAGCCCTCCTGGTTGATCCAGGTCTTAGTCACTTGAAAGGGGGAGTTTTACGTGCTAGGATAGCCACGCCTCTCGAGCCTTTCTTGTAACGGCATTGGCTAGCACTGTGTATTTGCTTCTCTGTAGGCACTTACAAGTATTCCAAAACAGGTCGTCTCCTGCAGGAGTACAGGTCAGGGAAATGTCGACGAAGGTATTGGGCGACAACCCCTCTCTTTATCTTGCATCCCTATCAATTTGCATTCCTTGAGAGGACTGTGAGGGGATCTACCTGCTTTGCCATCCATTAGGAAAGTGGGCAGGGCCACATTGTGCCCCCCCCCCCCCCACCAGGCAGTCGCTAGGTGCATCTGTCAGGTTCTAGGCTAACAAGGCTGAGTGGAAGCATGTAGTGTGCTGACCAACCAAATACTAGTGAACCTAACCCAACTGAACCCTCTCCCCAATTTCCCCAGACATGGGCATAAAACTACCCACCTCCCCAACTCGGGAAATGCCTGTGGCCCGCCCCCCATCTAACAACCCAACACACTCTATTCACATGTACCTAAGAGCTAGCGCTCCCCCATCCACTCCATCGGCACTCACTGCGACAGTATGCACCACAAGTAGGATCTCTCGGTAGGGCTCTTCTCAATAATTTGTGTCCAACGCTGCTCCCCGAGGTTACAGTCTAGGGGCCAGGAAGGGTTCCTCAATGTCAGTGTCTGAAGAGAGGGCCACAAAGGACTCTCCCTGTGGCGTGGGGCTCCCCAGTCATCTCTGCAGAGACACCTGCCCCAGCTTCCCCGCCCTGTCCATCACCTGGCCTTCATCTCTCTCCACTCTGGGTCCACCCTGGCATTCTCACCCAGGCAGGCCGCCGTCCATCCTGGTCATCTGGGCAGGTCATCCTCCAACCACTCCCAGGCCTGGTCCGGACAGTGAAAGAAATGGGCATTACTTTGAAAAGCAATTTAAGTTTGGCTGGGTAAAGCATCATGTACTTGATGTTCAGGGTCCTCAGTTTTTGCCTTAGACTCAAACGTCTTCTGCCGCTGCTGAACCAGTTTTGTAAAATCCTGGAATACAAGGATCCACGTGGATTTATACTTCACCTCACCTAAGTCTCTGACCACCTGAAGCACCAGGTTTCTGTCCCTGTAGTTCAAGAACCGCGCTATCAATTGGCACAAAGCTGCCCTGGGCGGTGGCTTCTGCACCAGGACCCTGTGCACTCTTTCAATGAGAAACAGAGGGATATCTGTTCCTTTGGGAGAAAGAGCCGCAACCAATCCTCTAGAAACCTTTCCGGTGGCCGCCCCTTGCCCTCTCCAGGAAACCCAAGAAACAAAAGTAATTATGTCTACAGCGCACCTTGGCATCCTCCATGTGGGCCACCAGTTTTCCAGAGAGGCCCAAAGCTTCTAAACAGACTGAGTCAGGTTCCGCACTCTACTTTTCAATGTCATAAACTGTGTTTCAGCTTTGATTACCCATCCCGTGGTCTTCTTCAAGTTTCGCCAAAGCAGGGCCACACCCGCCACCTCTGCCAAATCTGGGTCTCCACGATCGCCCGCAGAATAGCCTCCATCCCCGGATAGGGGGTCACTCTGTCCATGCCCATGGCCACAGATCGGTGGCGCCATCTACCTGTATCAGTGGCACCAAGGGTTTAGTAAACTTGTCTAGTTTCCCCTGCTTGGGCTGAGGTTTCTTTTTAGCCATGTTGACCGATGTCGTGCCAACCTCCGGTAAACTGGTTACTGAAGAGTCGGGCCCTATTACCCCCGGAAGGGTGGGTGGCACAAGCAGCTGCGGTTGGGCCTCCGAACACCGATTCCTGGAGGCGAGCAACCTGGCAATGAGATATGGTAGGTGCAGCTTACCCCCAATGCGTCTACCACAGTCACTATGCCGGGGGTCACACCACCCAGCAATGATCCAGCTGTTTGCCATCCCGGACCACAGGGGGCCATCAGGAGGCCTGGGTGGCCCATACTCACGCGGGGAGGGTAGCAGGAGCAGCCACAGTCCTTATATTGCCTGGGGGGTGCCATCAGCGTGCTCTGTTATCACCCGCAAGTCCACTCGAGCATTACATGCAGCTGCGGAGGAAGACCATCTACTGCAGCCACCGCTCCTCAACTGCGTTCGACTACGAGGTCCAAGGCCAATTGCACCACCATAGAGATTCATGGTCACCTCCTCCGGTGAAGGACCCCGCCTTTTAGCTCCCCTGGGGCCTCCATTTTTCAATGCGGAGGAGCTGGCACAACCAGGCTCTGTGTCCGGCATCTTGGTCACTCCCCCAGCCTCCCATCCCTCTCTGGAAGGCTGACTAATCTTTATCCTTACTCATATTTCTTTTATCCACCACCCTACACTTTCTGTCTGCTTATGGCACTCTTGCAGATTCTTTTTCATTATTCTTTTTGTTTCTCACTGTGTTTTTCTTTTCCCTTTGATCTTCTATCTTCATGTTTTGGCTTTCCCTCTCTTGCTTTGGGTCAACATCTGATGATAAATAATATGTCCCAGTCTGCAAAAATTTACGTTAGTGCACACCACCTGCAGAAGAACTTTTTGAAACTGCTTGTATGGTGTGCAAAAAAAAACCAAGCCAGATTCTAATCTTCCTATGTTCAACGGGGAGGAAGAAAAATACAGCATTTCAATTTGTGGAACACCACAATACATTAAACAAATAATTCCATTGCCTAATATGGTAACACTTCATTGCAGGGACGCAGCACACGTGATGGACAGAACCAGTATCCATGGGATCTAAGAGGTGGATCTTTTACCGATGAATCAATCAATCTCATTGGACCCCTCACAAAAAGCTAAAAATAGACCCTAAAGCATTCATGTAGGGGGATCACCGGCATTCACTTCAGGGCCTAGACTCTTGTACGAAAAGGGGGAAAGTGACCCTGGGGGCATCTTGCCTATTATAGTGGTGTGTGGTCTGCTGGCCTCAACAGGTGCGTAGCTGCGCATATTGAAGAAGGTGCAGTGACACTGGATCCCAGGGAATGGAGGGGCTCACTGCAGCCCAATTATAGCTGTTTTTAACTAAACACACCTGGGCCTCGAGGGTTATTTTACATGCTTGCATTAGCGCCCATGTCACCGTTCATACACCATTTGGATGCTCTTCTCTCTGCCTGGGAAACAGAGAGCCTTATTTATGAAAAGTGACGCATCGCTGCGTGAAAACAGCGATGCGTCATTTTTCACTGCGCACTCCTAGCGACACCAATGATGCGTCATATTTAATGTATGACGCATCATGTCGCAAGGAGTTACAGATACGTCAGTATTTCTGACGTATCTGTAAGCGCAAAAGTGACGCATTGCTGGAGTGTGTCACAAATGTGACGCAACTCCAGCAATGCGTCCTTTCACATGGGGAAAGCCCCATGTGAAAGGGCTTGCGTCAGTCTTACGCCTGCTGTGAGGCAGGCGCAAGATTTTGACGCAACAGCGTCCTAAAAGTGACGCAGTGAAATGTCATAGATTTCACAGCGTCACTATTACGAGGCTTTTTGGGGGGGAACGCCCCCTCTGCATACATTATACCTGACGCAGGTATAATGTGGCGCAGGGGTTTAAAAAGTGACGCATCTACCTAGATGCGTCACTTTTAAAATATGGCGCAACAAGGCGCATGTTTCACGCCACCGATGCGTCACAAAAAGTGACGCATCAGCAGCGCAAAACTGACGCAAGGCCTCATAAATGAGGCCCAAGGACTTTACTGGACATCAAACAGGTCGAGCTGCTTTTGGCTAAGCAGGGTTGTTTCCTGGGTTTAGATAATTTTAATTCACCAATAATGCAGCCAGCCAGAATGTCTGGAGCTCCCAACACCTTGCTGAGCTATGACTGAAACACGAGAAGGAGGAGGGAGCCACCAATGGAGGCGGGCTTGGCAGAATTCTATAAGTATTAGATTTGAATTTAGTTTAATTCTTTAAAGTGGGCAAAATACTGAAACAGGCTGATTTAGCCACTTTCCCATGGTAGTGACTCTTGTATGTCCAGTTTTTATCCTAACTCTAACAGACCAGGTCACCCTTAATACTGGATGGAAAGCGTCGTGATCAGTAGCATAAGAATATCTTTATTGTACAGTTAATAAAAACTCACATTTTTTTTGTTACAATACACAGCTTAAAAAGAAGTATAAATCAAAGATAAAAGTGATTATCAAAGATTAAAATGTGTCGATCGCCATATTTTCGATAGTATACAAAGTTCATGTTTCCAATTTACTTTTTAGTGTTGTTTGTATGAGTTGCAGTCCCAGAATTATGCTCTAGTGCTCTGTCTGCCTGTTAGTCTGCGTCCTCATTTTGCTTTTTCTTGAGTCTTTCCGTCGCTGCATCAAAGAATTTTGAGAGACGGCAGGTGATCAGTAGGTCTTGAGGCCTTGGATTTTTAGTGGAGCCCACTCTCCCTCACCACTTGCCAAAGATGGCGAAATAGAATCTCTTTGGCAAGAGGCTCAGTCTAGAGGGCAAACCTCCCCACGACTAATCAAACAGTGTTTCAGGAAGCCTAAGGCAGCTCAGACAGGGAACCACTGGAAGACGCTGTATGTGGTCGCTGCTCCCCTCATACGCTGCAATTCTCAGAATTCCTCAAACATTTTGGAGCTCACTCTTCAGACACACCTTCAGGCACTCCACCCCAGACCACTGGTGAGTCACCGCCACACATCATACATCAGCATCACCAGATACTTCACAAGTGCTATGAGGTACGGAGTGGAACCTCTCCTCTACCCTCCTGCTGCTTGTTGAAACATAATGTGATGCCACCTCCTTTGGGCCTCATTCACTAAATTACCTATCACTTTTGGAGTCAACCTGAGCCTGGTATTCAGGGCAATATCGACCCTTTCTCTTCTGTGAGCCAGAGGTTTACCAGACACCCCTGCAAGACGGGGGCTGGGCGGCACAGACTTCAGTGAATGAAGGGGCGGTACCTCAGTTTGTCTGGGCTGAAAAGAAACAAAATAGTTAATTTGTTTCTCTTTCAGGCAGAGTCTGCAAGGCCCATTTCAATAATGGGTGGGGTCCACTCAGAGTGTCTTTCATAGAGCACTGTTCACTTAAGAGGGAAAGAGATATCACAGAAATTACCAGGACTGTAACATAGGCCCTGCATGCCGTACGGTGCAGGGGGCCCCGAACAGTTCAGGGGAGCCCCAAACAACTGCGGCCCGTGCAGGTAAGAGCGGTCGGGCCAGGTGTAGGGGGATTTCGACAGACGACGAGGGAAAATTATTTATTTATTTAATTTCCCTTCGTGGTCATCTGTCAAATCCCTTCCAAACCGGCCCCACCGCCCTTATCTGAATGGGCCACGGCTGGCCTCCAACCCTTCAGGGTGGCCTATTTCTGCCCCATGACCAGTGAGGATCTGTGAAGTATGGGAGAGTGAGTGACCCCTCTTCATATTCTGCATGGGGTGGCCATCATTTTAAATTAAGCCATTGCTGTGAGCTGCCACGTCATGCTTGCATCCATTCACTTTATACCAGTGTCTCCTGCACTTCTCTGCATATCTATCCCCAAATGTGTTCATTTGAATCCCTCTAACTATATAGGTCTTTAGAATATCCATTAGCAGTGCAGGAAGTCTTCTTTCACACTTGGGGGCATATTGACCAGGGGATTGCGACACCGGAGTGTTACTTTTTCTGACGGTCTAGTGACACAATGCCCTGCTCCATATTTACAAAGCGGTGTTAAGCCACTTTGCGTGGCTCAACACCACTTTGAAAATTATGTCGGCCCGGAGGGAAAACATGGCGACCGCTAGTTAGAGCGGCGTGCACGTCCCGGCAGAGTACTCCAGTCCTAATGCCCTAAATGCTGTGAAGTTGTACCTGGGCGGCTCATGACGGTGGCTGTGAAGTGGTGAGGTGCCGTGATTGTAGATGGCGGTTAGCGACAGCGGGTTTTGCTTTCGGAGCTCTTCGCACTTTGTTCGCGGTTCAGCTGAGGCGGCTGACTCTGCGTTTTGCGGTTTCCCGGTCCGCAGCCCGCGGCGGTTCACACAAGGAGCAGCCGATGTGTCAGGGATTGGGTCCACCCCCTGTGCCTTTCCGTTGGATAGAAGCAGCCGTTGAGCTGCGGAGGAGCCGAAGGGCGGCGATGTACGGCCCTCTCAGAGGCAGAGGGGGAGCAGTGGAGGAGCAGAAAAATGGTGCGGTAAGGGGGCTGTGCGGGGGGCTGCTTCCTTAGAGGCCCGGGGGGCTGATATAGACATCAACATTGATAATGGCATAGAGGCAGACACGGCTGTAAGCTGTGCTCAATCTACCTTAACAGAGCTCAGATCCTGCCCCGATTTTGCTCCGAAGTTGGAAGTAATTAAGAGCAAACTATACGCTATCACTAATATTGTGCACGCTCAGAAGAGCAGGAAGGTACAGGACACGAGGGAGCCCCGAGGAAAGAGAGAGGTCTCCAGCGGAACTCTGGGGAAGCGAAGGGGTAAAAGTAGAAAGCAGGGGAGAAACTTGGTGACAAATAAGGACGCAGTTAAAGATTCTGAATCTGAGTACGAGCCAGGGGGGGAGCCAGAGTTTGAGACTGAGCCCGGGCTGGATTCAGTATTGGCACTAGGGGACAAAACTCTGGGAGAGGCAGGAGAAACAAGGATTTCTATACCCCAGGCTGCTAATATAATAGAAGAAGGGTCCAGTATTAATATCACCACAAAAAAGCTGCCGCAAAAGCAATCTCAGAAAAAAAGTAAACCCAGAATCGCAGCTACAAAAGCTACACTGATAACACCCTCTTTAAAGTCTTATTTTAAGGTCCTGCCTCAGGTTTTGAATATTACTCAGGAATTGCAGGGTCCAGCTGATGTACATAGCAAGAGCATAAGCACCCCGGCCACTGCCACTGCCCCCATCACATCTCGCAGCAGCGGATCTTGCGCAGCAGCAGAATTAATGGAGCAGAAAAACATGACGACGGCAGAAACATTAGAGCAACCAGCAATTACAGAGGCACTAATAGACTCGGCGTCTGCTGATTCAGTGTGGCCAGATCTTGAAAACAACACTAGTGCGTCAGAATTATTCTCTGGGAGTAACAGCGATGGTTCCCTCCAGGACATACTTATCGCTATGAGGAGCGAAATCAAAAGTGGTTTTGCGGAATCAAAAAAGAGCTTTGCAGAGTCAAGACAAAACCAATCTGAGATTCGGGCAATGTGTGAGACTCTAGAGACGAAAGTGGATGGGCTCTTTGAGAGGACGGGGAGTCTTGAGGACACCGTAGGAGAGCTCAAGGCTAAATTAGAGCACGCAGAAATAAAAATCCAGACACTGCAGAGAGAAGGGGAAGCAGTAAAAGACAGAGTTGAGTCCTTGGAAAATTATTCTAGGAGGAACAACCTTAGGCTTTTAAAAATCCCAGAAGGGAAGGAGGGGAGTGAAATCAAACAATACGTTGTCACCCTTCTAAGCGATGCCCTCAATCTAGAAGAGTCAACAGCAGAGTTAGAACTGGATATACAGAGGATACATCGCGACCCCTTCCGGCTGAATCCAGGGAAGACTAAGCCCAGAAAGATTCTTGAGAATTTTCTAACTTACGCAACAAAGGAGAAGATCCTAAATCTTGCACTAAAAGCTAAGACATTGAAGGCCCCTGACTTCTCCTTCAAAGTTAGGTCAGATCTGTCAAAAACCACATTAGAAAGACAGTGGGAGCTCGGGCAGCGAATGGAGAAGTTCAGGGCTCTGGGAGCCACAGTGCAGATGAGATTCCCCGCCTTTCTGAAAATACTGTTCAACAATAAAATGTATAACATTAAGACTCCTCTTGAAGGGGGCGTGGCTTGGATGCCGCGCAAGATGGCCGGCTAGGTTCCGAGCTCCGCCGCACCGCTGCACCTCGTCGCCCTTTTCCCGATGTGAACGGGACTGCCTGAGCGCCGCCTAGCCGGATTCCTCTATCGGAACCTCGTGGGCACAAGCGGAGCAACTTTGCGGCTTTCGGAGTGCCGCTCTTCATCTGCTACCGCGATGTTTATATCGCGCCTCACGGAGCCGCCATGTTAGGTGTCCTCGAACTGCCGGCTCCCTCTCTCCACAACGCGTTGGGACGACCTCTGTTACCATGCGTTCCTCAGCAGCAACGAACTTGGGGGTGAGCAGATAAAGTGTTTGGTGCCTTTTTGATACGTTTAGTTTTTACTCTCTCTCTTCTGAGGAGTCTTTGCTCAGGCGTCTCCTCTGTGAGACTCACTCTCTTCAGCCGCCTTGTCACCTCAGCGCTCCTCATTGCCAGTGCGCCACCGATGTTCCTCATGGCTTTTTTCTGACTGTTTGCTGTGCATTTCATTACGCCTCAGCCACCTCATGACTCGCTTTTCCTCATTGCCAGTCTCAACGCCCTCTCTCTCTTCAAATTGCCAGCATATTCTCCATTCAATTCCTTGGCGCTTTCTTGTGAAATTTACAAGCGCTTCCACTGAGAGATAACTTCCTTTTCTCCTCCTCCTGGTATGCCACCTTTCTGTCCTATGTCATCTTTGCATTACTTTTTCAAGTATATGCTTTGGACCTGCTAAAGGTGTTTTGGTGTACCCTGTCATGTTCAGCTAAGTTATTTCTGCGATTATTTCTCTCTTATTGGCATTATTCGCAGTACTGTATTTTTGGAGTACCTTGACACTGCCAACGCTTTTTTCTATGATCTCCAGTGCATTGAGCTGAGTTGCTGGCTGCAGTACCAATTTCTATGGTGAGATTACGCAAACCTCAATTTGTCTTTGCTTCCTCTGTGCATACTTCGGTGGGTCCCTCAACTGGTACACCTAAATCGACTCACTCTGCAAAAATGTCGACTTCTTCTTCTCAAAAAGCCCCTTCGACTCACTCATCTGCCAGTAGACCCTCTCCACCTGCTCCATCGGGCAAACGTCTTAAACAAAACTCTCCTACAGCGGAGGATAACCCTTCAACATCTCCTATTGATCAAATTTTGGAGGAGCTGCGGGCAATGCGTCCCTTTGTCGAAGAGACAAGTAAAGATATGCAGCTTTTGAAGGACAAATGGGAGTCCATGGATGCCCGACTTTCTTCTGTTGAACTACAAATTCCTGAGCTTCAATCCAACACGCAACGTATTCTTGCATTAGAAAAGACTGTCCTCTCTCTACAAAAGCATACGGAGGATTTGGAAAATCGCAATAGAAGGAACAACCTTCGTATTTACAATTTACCAGAAAATCTTGAGGGTGACAATCCAGTGACTTTCTTTACCACTTTCCTACCGAAACTTTTGGACATGCCCCCCTCTACATCCATCAGTATACAGAGAGCTCATAGACTAGGCGCAAGAACAGATTCATCTTCTAAGCCTCGTGGAGTCATTATCTTATTTTTGAAGTACACAGATCTTCTTTCGATTCTTTCAGCAGCAAGGAACAAAAAACAAGTGACTTGGCAAGGTCAACGAGTTTACTTATCTCAAGATGTCTCTAATGCCACTGCCTCCAGACGTAAAGAGTTTCTAGCAATGCGTCCTTCTCTGCGATCCCTGGGAGCAAGATATGGCTTGTTTCACCCTTGTACCCTCAGAGTCACTTATCGGAATAAGACTTGGTCATTTCAAGATCCTGGTGAATTACGGAATTTCCTCTTTTGGCAGAGTGAAGAAGGGATGGACGCCTCCTCCTCTACTTCGAACAGTGGCTGAAATGTCTTTGTTGTCTCCATGTATTGTTTTCTAGTAGTGTTTCTCTGACTTTATGTTCTCTTAATCTTAATCTTCTCATCTTGCTTATCTTCTTTTTTTCCTATGTCTCCTTGCGTATGTTATACATACTTTTTCTTTCTAATTTCTGGCTCTATACTTTGTGTCACATGTTCCGTATGTTAACAATTTCTCCTTTTTTCCCCAGGCAGATATGTGTCGGATGCTCCCTTCACCATCTTGTTCCATCCTTTGTTCCTTTTTTGTGAGGTCTCGGTGTGGTTCTGCTCCTGGTCCTGGCCCACCCGTCTTGTAACGCATCACCACCTCCCCACCTCCCCCCTTTGTGTACTTCCCTTCCAGGTATGTTCATTACAGTCATCCTTTTGGATTTGTACTGTCTTCTATGCCTTCTCTCTTTTCTTTCTTCTCCTTCCTTTGCTGACCTTCTTTCCTTTTCCCTTTCCCTTTCCCTTTCCCTCTCCCCTTTTCTTTTTCCTCCTCTGCCTATCCTTCCTTCTACCTTTTTGATGATTTTCATCGTTTTTACCTCTTTAAAGTTTGAATTACTACTTGTACAGTATGTTTTTGCATTTTTCAATTTTGAACAGTTTATTACTCTTTCACCTTCAAAGTTGTTTCATGGAATGTGAAAGGATTTAATCACCCTATCAAACGGCAGAGAGTTCTCTCACACCTATCCTCTTACAATCCTGATATTGTTCTTATTCAAGAAACCCATCTTTCAGATATTGAATCTTTAAAACTAAAGAGATTGTGGGTTGGTACTGTTTTGTTCTCTCCTGCTTCTCATAAAAAGAACGGGGTTGCTATTTTGATTCATAAACATCTTCAGTGTAAAGTACTACTTGAGGAAAAGGATGATGAGGGTCGTTGGATTTTAGCTAAATTACTCATTAATGCTATCCCAATTACTGTGTTCAATGTTTATGGCCCTACATGCTTTGACTCCTCTTTTTGGCCCTCCATTACAGCAAAATGTGTTCAATATAAAGATGATTCTTTCCTGTTAGGTGGAGACTGTAATCAGATTATCGATCCCTTTTTGGATCGTAGATCCTCTGTTCATTTTTCTCCTCACAAACCCCATAAACAGTTTCTTGACACTATCACTCAGGTACATCTTGTGGACTCAATTTTCACCTGGAAAAGAGCAATGACAGCAGCACCACCACCCTTCTGGACAATCTCGCCGACCTCAGACTCAAACAACTTGTCACTACCCCCACCCACACTGCAGGTCACACACTCGACCCTATCTTCACCTCCAGCAAACATGTCTCCTTCAGCCACACCACAGCTCTCCATTGGACGGACCACAGCTGCGTTCACTTTATCTACAAGAAAACCACAACCCACAACCATCCGCAACCTACTATGCGAAGAAACTGGAACAAAATCACCATCGACCAGATCTCCTCATCGCTTCTTCAAAACCCCCCTGCCCACTCCCAAAACCCTGACCAAGCAGCCATTAACCTCACCCAATGGCTATCTAACAGCGCCGACATCCTAGCACCGTTGAAAAAACGTCAAATCAAACTAGGCTGCAAAAACGCCCCCTGGTTCAACGATGATCTTAAGAATTCGAAGAAACTCTGTCGCTCCCTTGAGAAAGCCTGGAAAAAAGACCCAAACACCAGCACCAGGGACGCCTTCAAAAACGCCACCCGCATACACCACCAACTTATCCGGTCCGCCAAGAAAGCCGCATTCAAAGACCGACTAGATAACAACGCCCACAACAGCAAGCAATTATTCAACATCGTCAAAGAATTTACCAACCCACCAGCCAACTCCAACGACATCACCCCCTCCCAAGCCCTCTGCGACTCCCTAGCTTCCTTCTTCCACAACAAAATCGCAGACATCCACAACAGCTTCGACAACCGACCCGGAGACCAACCCACCCAACCTTCTGCAGGACCTTCACCCCCCTTGAACATCCTCAACGACTGGAACCCAATCTCCACTGAGGACACCATCCGCCTGATGAACTCCATCCACTCAGGATCCCCAACTGACCCATGCCCTCACCACATCTTCAACAAAGCAGACTCCATCATAGCACCACACCTCCGAGATGTCATCAACTGCTCCCTCAACTCCGCCACTTTCCCGGAAAGCTGGAAACACGCAGAACTCAGCGCCCTTCTGAAAAAACCCACAGCTGCCCCCACCGAACTCAAAAACTACCGCTCCATCTCGCTTCTTCTATTCCCGGCCAAAGTCATTGAGAAAGCTGTCAACAACCAGCTCGCCGCCTTCCTCGAAGCCAACAAATCCCTCGACCCCTCACAGTCCGGCTTCCGAGCCAAACACAGCACCGAGACCGCACTTATCGCAGCAACAGACGACATTCGAACTTTACTGGACAATGGAGACACAGTCGCCCTCATCCTCCTTGACCTCTCCGCTGCCTTCGACACAGTCTGTCATAGCACCCTTCTACAACGCCTCAGAAACGTCGGAATCCAAGGAAAAGCACTGGAATGGATCACCTCATTCCTCACCGGAAGAACCCAGAGAGTCCGCCTCCCACCATTCAAATCAGAGGCCTCAGATGTCATCTGCGGCGTGCCACAAGGATCGTCACTCAGCCCCACCCTCTTCAACGTATACATGAGCCCCCTTGCGGCCATCGCTCGCCAACGCAATCTCAACATCATCTCCTACGCTGACGACACTCAACTGATCCTCTCACTCACCAAAGACCCTAACACCGCCAAAACCAACTTACACGAAGGAATGAAAGAAGTAGCCGAATGGATGAAGCACAGCCGTCTGAAACTGAACTCAGACAAAACAGAAGTCCTCATCTTAGGCACCTCCCCCTCCGCATGGGATGACTCTTGGTGGCCAGAGGCCCTTGGAAAAGCACCCATCCCGATGGACCACGCACGGAACCTGGGCGTCATCCTGGACTCCTCACTCTCGATGACCAGACAAGTCAACGCCGTTTCATCATCTTGCTACAACATCCTTCGCATGCTCAAAAAAACATTTCGCTGGATCCCCACCGAAACTAGAAAAACGGTCACCCACGCACTGGTCACGAGCCGCCTGGACTACGGAAACACCCTATACGCCGGTACCAACGCAAAACTCCAGAAAAAACTTCAACGCATCCAGAACGCTTCAGCCAGGCTCATACTAGACATCCCGCGTAAAGACCACATCTCTGGTCACCTGAAAACCTCCACTGGCTCCCCGTTAATAAGAGGATCACTTTCCGCCTCCTAACCCACGCACACAAAGCACTTTACGAACTTGGACCCGAATGCCTCAACACACGACTGTCCTTCTACACCCCCTCCCGTCAGCTGCGATCCTCCAACCAAGCCCTTGCCACTGTACCTCGCATCAACAAAACCACCATGGGAGGTAGATCCTTCTCCTACCTGGCAGCTAAAACCTGGAACTCACTTCCCACTGACCTTCGCCTTACTCAGAACCACCTAGCATTCAGAAAGCAACTTAAAACTTGGATATTCGACAAGTAATCCCCCACCCTGCCTCAAGCGTCTTGAGACCCTATGGGTATGTAGCGCGCTATATAAATCTCTTGACTTGACTTGACTTGACTTGACATGGAGACTCACTCACCCAGATATTATAGACTTTTCCTTTTTCTCTCCCCCTCATGCTTCTTTCTCTCGTTTGGACTACATCTTTCTATCCTCATCTTTATCTCAACACCTTCTATCCTCTTCTATTGAACCTATTGTTATTTCTGATCATGCTCCTATTATCACTGTATTTGATCTTCTTCCTCCTACTCCTAAATCTTCTCGCTGGCGCTTTAACCCTTCTCTTCTTGTTGATCCTCTTTTTTCCTCCTCTTTTCGCTCTTTCACTTCTGAATTTTTCCACCTTAACTCTAAACCTGATACCCCTCCTCATGTCCTTTGGGATTCCTTCAAGGCCACAGCCCGCGGTTTTATTATCGATTTTGTCTCTAAAAAGAAGAAAAAGTTCCTTCAAAAATGTAAAGTTACCCTTGCACACATTAAGTCGTTAGAACATCAATTCTACACCTCTTCCCCTAATCATATGTCTCCTGAACTTCTTAAGGCTAAAATTGCTTTTAACAAACTTACTACCGATTCAGCTTCCTCTTTTCTTCTCCGGAGCAGTGCACGATATTATGGAGGTCGCAATAAATCCGGTAAATTATTGGCTAACTATCTAAAATCGCGTAAGGAACGAACTAACATAGACTCTATCTATTCTCCTTCTAATGTTCTTGTACATACAGATGCGGAGATTTTGGAGCAATTTCACTCTTTTTATAAATCTTTATATTCTCCTGAAAATCCCCCTACTCCAGAGCTTGTCCAATCTTATTTTGATAACCTACCTAAGCCAGATACTTCCCAACTTAATTTTTCGGACATTGATACGGATCTTACTATTTCTGAATTATCCACTGCTTTGTCCTCTCTCACTAAAGGCAAAACTCCAGGACCTGATGGCTTTCCAGTTGAATTTTACTTGCACTTTTCTGATCTCCTCTTACCCAAACTTCTCTCTCTATTTCAGTCTTTTTGTTCTGCTGGGTTGGCCCAAGGCTCTTTTCAGGATGCTACCATATGCCTTATCCCTAAAAAGGGTAGAGATCCTAAATTTTGTAAGAATTATCGCCCTATATCTTTAGTTAATGTGGACTATAAGATTTTTGCAAAATTATTAGCCCTTCGCCTTGATCCGTTCATGCCACATCTCATCGGGAAAGAGCAATGTGGTTTTGTTAAGGGCTGTCTTACCTCAGACAATTCCAGACTCTTCCTTAATGTTTTAAGTAAAGCCCCCTCGCTGTCGATTCCCATTGCAGCCATCTCAGTTGATGCTGAGAAAGCCTTTGATCGAGTTGACTGGTCTTTTCTCATGGCCTCCCTGAAATGGCATGGCTTCAGTCCTAAATTTATCTCCTATATTTCTTTAATATATTCTATGCCCAAGGCTTCCGTTCTCGTCAATGGTCACCTCATCTCCCCATTCACACTTCAACGTGGAGTTCGTCAGGGCTGCCCTCTGTCACCTCTTTTGTTTATTTTAGCGCTTGAGCCCTTCCTCTCTTCTATACGCAACAATCCCTCCATTTCTGGATTCCCGTATGGGGATCATCATCTTAAATTATCTGCCTATGCTGATGATATCCTTTTATTTATTTCAGACCCGGTTACCTCTGTTCCCTCCTTATTACGTGAATTTGAAAAATTCTCTTTGGTTTCAGGCTATAAAATAAATTCTGATAAAACGGAAATTCTTCCTTTAACTAAATTTTGCCTTCCTCACTTCTTCACTTCTACCGGCTTTGCTTGGAATTCTAAAAAAATAAAATATCTTGGTGTCCTTTTCTCTAACTCTATCTCCTCCTCTATTCAACTTAACATGAACGCAGTCATTTCTAGAATAGATTCTTTGCTCTCCTCTTGGAATCCTTTATTTCTTTCTTGGTGGGGTCGTCTTGACTCCATAAAGATGATGATTGCCCCGATTTTAATTTACTTATTGTCCATGCTCCCAATTCGTATTCCAACGCTCTATTTCCGTCGCATTGACTCGGTTTTGTCCAACTTTCTCTGGAAACAGAAAAAAGCTCGTATATCTCTCTCAACTCTTCGTAAATCTAAATTTAATGGTGGGACCAATTTTCCAGATTTTCGCCTCTACCATAAGTCCTTCTTGCTTCGACAAGCTTCCCGCTGGTTATCACAGGAGACCTCCCCTTTTTCTCCCCTTTGGCTCTCTATTGAACAGGAATTATTAACTCCTTATTCTTTCCAGGAGGTAATTCGTTTCACTGCTAAAGCCCCATGTCTTAATTCCCTGCTATTTAAACACACTTCCTCTCTTTTGCAACCATTAGTCTCCTCTGTCTCTGTCTCTCAGGAATCCTTCTTATTATTACCTATCTGGTATAACTCACTCATTTTAATACATAATAGACCTGTCGCATGGCCCTCGTGGCGATCGAAAGGTATCATCTGGGTGCGTCATCTTTTTGATGGTTCATCTCCCTGCTCGTTTCCTCAATTCCAATCTCAATTCCGTTGCCCTCCTTCTTTTGCAAAGAAATTCTTCATACTTATGGAAACCATTCTTGATCGTTATTATTCTCTTCCTTCTGAAGGTTTACCAGCCTCGTCTCCCTCTCTACTTACCGTCCTCTCTACTATTCCTAAAGCTTCCCTTATTTATCGGTATTTCTCAGCCCCTGATCCGGATCGTCCCAAATCGAAATTGGAACTATCTTGGGAGAAAGACTTGGGTTCCTCCTGGTCAACTTCTCTTTGGGACAAACTCTGGGCTAGATCCTTGAAGATTTCCCATACTGCCTCTCTTACTCAGTCCCTATTTTTCTTTTATCACAGACTCTACCTCTCTCCTCTTTCTATTTCTCGCTTTACATCCAAATCTGTGGCTAATTGTTGGACTTGTAATGCTCCTAATGCTGATCTTCTACACCTCTTCTTCCTCTGTCCCTCAGTTCGCCTTTTTTTGACTCAGATATGGTCTCGTCTCGCCCGTATTTTTAACATCTCTACTCCCTTTTCCACCTCTTTCGTTTTTCTAGGTAGCCTTTCAGACACTTTGGAACTCTCTCCACATTCTCATGGTCTCTTTGATCTTATGCTGGCCCTTGCCCTGCAACACATTGTTTCTAACTGGAAATCCCTGAATACTCTGTCCCTAAGCTGCTGGTGGAATCTAGTATGCCATTCACATAGACTTGATGTTGCTTTTGCGTCCTCCTGCAAACCTTCCCGAAATGTTGAACTCTACTGGTTACCTCTCACCCTATATTTAGATCAATCTGCCAAAAAGACATATTCTCCACTTTCCTCTGATAATTTCAAACCCCCTTGAGCATATGTACTCCTGCTTGTAGTTTATGATATTTTTCAATTTCACTAATGCAGTTTTTTAGCTTTATTCATGTTTTTTGCTAAAGTTCTTATTTCAGGTATTTGCTGAATATTGTGTATTTACTGTACTTTCTGACTGACATTCATTGTGTTTCTATTTTTATTCATTCTTCTATGATATTAGCATGGTTTTATTTCCCTCCCTTCCCTCCCCCCCCCCCCCTCCTCCCCGTAAAATATTCAAAATGCTTTGCCTTTTCATTGTGACATTGGCTCCTTCAGTTTAGTTTATCCCAACTTTTAACCTTTCTCTTGTATTTTGCTGACGTCACCTTATTGTAATATCCAATTTTACTCTAATAAAGCTTTCAAACTTAAAAAAAAAAAGACTCCTCTTGAAGCGGACGAGCTGCTAGTTTCCATTAGTGAGTTTACTCAAACAGCTTCTTGACACCTCGTCTCACTCAAGGGTTGGTTTTTGATTTTACACCCTTGTCTGGTCCCTTCTCTTTTTCACTTTTTTTTCCTTCTTCACAATACTATAGGTTGTTTCCCTAGTAGATACACCAGTTTATAATATAGTCTAAATAATAGATAACAGCAGGTCTAAGTAGTATAAGTATTGGATTATACTGAGTACATGAAATAAGGGATAGATAACAATCAATAAAAAATAAAAAGGGGAAGATACATGGAAAAGGAATAAAAATAATAATAACATTAAAAAAAATATATATAATTTCCCCTTTATATATATATATATATATAAAGGGGAAATTAGGGTTAAAGTGTGAAATATTAGCAGTGTGAAAAGAGAAGAGAACATAATATAGAACAAAATATGAAATAAAGTAGCAATATATTCCCTAATCAATTAAGACACCAAAAAAAAATAATAATAATTTTTTAGGAACAAACTTGGTTTTTTTTCACTCTTTTTCTCCTCTACATACTGTCTGGCCTTTTTGGCCTTTTTCGCGCACTACTTACGCCACCTACACAAATTTGATTCCTATCCTATAATCGGCCAATATCGTCCTTATAAGGTAGATGGGGCCATTGTTGGGAGTATGTCGGTGACGACAAACTGGCAAGTCATCTGGCCAGAGTAAGTTGGGGGGGGGGGTTCCAGGGGGAGGGGGGTGAGGGAGGGAGGGAGGGAGGGAGAAAGCATTAAAAAGTCCTTATAAGTAATTTTTCATTCTTTTGAATTTTGTTGATTCCAGGAACTACCCTGTATACCGATCTGACAACATAATCCATATTAGTCAGGAAATGGTAGAGAAAAACATAGGGTCTCCACAGGAGGGTAGGCCAGGGGAGGGGAGTTTGGTCGTTAATGATAGATGAGGGAGATTAAGTTTCTATCCTGGAATGTTAATGGCCTGCGCGTGAGAGGAAGGAGACATAAAATTATGCGATACCTTAGAGATTCCCCCGCGCAGGTCATAATAATCCAGGAGACACATCTACTGAAACAAGAGATCACGGATATAATGAAAAGATTGAAATGGGTGGACAAATTTCTTAGCACAGATCATAATGCCAATATTCGCGGAATTGCATTATTTTTAAAAAGGAAGCCAAAGCTCAGATTGCGGATTGCAGGGCGGATCCGAGTGGTAGATGGTTGATAGCCAACATCCAGCTTGATGGGAAGGGGTATACTCTGGTGGGGTACTATGGCCCCAACCAGGATGATCCTTCCCACCTTGACACAATACAGAACCACTTGATCACGACTCAGAATCCTATAATATGGATGGGAGATTTCAATCTGGTCCTGGACCCAAAATTGGATAAATCCCCCAGCTCTAGAGCAGCAACACACAGTAAAGCGAGGGCTACTCTTCTGACCTGTATGTCGAACTTGGGGTTGGTGGATTTTTGGAGGGAGAGAGCTGGGAATAATTTGGGGGTTTCGTTTCATAACTATAAATATAAACAGAAATCTCACATTGACTATGCCCTTTTCAGCTTCACCCTCAAAGACGCTATAAAGACCTTGGCCTACCTTCCCCCGCATATTTCCGATCACTCGGCTATTCTCTTTTCTATAACATTAGGTCAGAATGTTACTCATGCTTCATGGTCCTTTGATCGCACCATTCTTCTGGAAGAAGAGGAGAGAGAACATCTTATTTCTGAATCCGCTGCTTTTTTGGAGTGCAATCTAAATTCTGCCCCCTTGGTCTGTGTGTGAGAGACGTGGAAGGCATATTTGAGTGGATGTATCACCAATCGTGCCTCCTTTAGAAAAAAAAAATATAGAGAGGAGGTATTAAAAATAGAGCGAGATCTGGCTCTCATAGAATCGGAATACCCTATGTCCCCGGAGAATTTGGAATGAAGGTGTGAGTTAAAAAAGAAATTAGATGCTATATTGCAGGAGATAGTGAATAAAAGGTGGCAGGATTGTAATCTTTCCCACTTCGAATATGGTGAGGCTGCGGACAAGTTGCTTGCTTGGAAAATTAAAGCAGACCAGGCTAGAAACTATATTAAAGAAGTGAGGGTAGAGGGCGAAACCAATAATAGAAATACAGACTTGAAAATAGGGGAAGCCTTTCGGGCATTTTTTCAGAATATATACACAGAAGAAATCAGAGTAAATACTGAGGAGAGAGACACGTGGTTGGAGACGGTGAGCCTCCCAAAGTTGAATAAGCGACAGAGTGAACATCTGGATAAAGAGATAACAGAGGCAGAAGTCGCAAGAGCTATTAAACTGAAGCAGGGGAAGGCTGCAGGGCCGGACGGCATTCCCGGCGAATTGTATTGAGTACGAGACTCAACTATCATTGCAGTCTTAACGAACTTGTTTAATAACATCTTAAAGAGGGGCGAGACACCGCCTAGTTCCTGGGGCGAGGCAAATATTGCCCTAGTTCCAAAATCAGGGAAGGATCCAGTGGATTGCGTATCTTATTGTCCGATCTCGCTTCTTAACAATGATTATAAGATCTTTGCAGCAATTTTGGCTGCACGCCTGGGAAGCGAGATCGGTACGATCATCCATCAGGGCTTTATTAGAGGTCGTCAGTTGGCCGACCTAACCTATGATCTGGTCGGGCAATAGATATCGCCTCAACCTTTGCCTTGCCTCTTGCAATTATGACACTTGACGCAACAAAGGCATTCGATAGGGTCGATTGGCCCTATCTAGCTGCAGTAATGGAAAACGTCCAATTTGGTCCCAAATTTTGTAGAGTAATCAGCTTGCTGTACATAGACCCGAGAGCTAGTCTCTTGATTAATGGCACCCGCAAGAAACCTTTTGAAATCCATAGGGGGACAAGACAGGGGTGCCCTCTCTCCCCCCTCCTGTTCAACATTTATGTTGAACCCTTTGTTCAGACCCTTAGAGATGACTTCAACATTCTGCCTTTTTCCTTCTTTGGCTGGGAGAAAAAGGTCGGGTTGTATGCGGACGATATTCTTATATATACAACTGACCCCGACCAGGCATTTCCTATGGTCATAAAAAGGGCTGAGGAATTTGGAAAGTTTTCAGGTTACTAAATAAATGCTGGGAAAACTGATCCTATGGCTTGGAATATCGCAAACCTTCTACTCCCGGTGACACCTTCTATCCGCTATCTGGGAATTAGAATTACAAACGATATAAATATTTTGGCCCAGATTAACCTAGATCGGATTTTCCGTGAATCTAAGGCACTGATGAAAGCATGGTCCTTTCTCCCTCTTACTATCTATGGGAGAACGAGCCTAGTGAAAATGACTATTCTTCCTAAATACACATTTATATTTAACACCATTCCGCTGACATTTGATTCTAAGCAACTTTTTAAATGCCAACAAAACATTAATTATTTTATCTGGAGTTTTAAATCAACCAGGTTGGCATGGAAGAAGTTAAGAAGGAGGAGAGAGAAGGGGGGACTTGCACTGCCAGACCTGGATTATTATGCTTGGGCCTTCCATTTGTCCCACTCTAGGATGTTACTAAAGACCCCCCAAGATAACTCAAATGGTTGCATGTTCAAGGCAATGCTATTGGGCTCTAATCTCCCACTTGACGTTTACATTTGGTCACCAGAGATTTTTTTAAGAGAGTGAGGCTAAAGACTCTACATTTGCTCCTAAAAGAATGGACTCAAATTAAATCTAAGGTTGGGCTGGCATACTTTTCTAGTTTTGCACCGATCTGGGATCTTCCAGGGCTCTCTCCGCATCATGTCGAGAGTGTTACAACTGTGCTGTTGGAGGCAGGGATATTAAGATGGGGAGAGTTGGTGGCAGGAGGGTCTTTACTAGAATGGGAGGTATTCTCAGATAGGGTAAGCTCACCATTATCCTGGATCATATATATACAACTGTCAAGTTGGTTTCGAGAACAGACAAAGAAAAAGGTTAAACTTGGAGGATACAGTTCCTAAGAGAAACATTTAGTTGAGAAAGTCAGTGGAGGTAAGGAGGTTGCTTTTTTCTATTGGAACATCATGGAGGAAGCAGATGGAGACTTAAGCCAGCCGGTAGAACTGTGGGGAGGGAATGGAGAAGTTCAGGCAGAAGAACTATGGACGAGATCTTTCAGTCTCCTGTATAAAATCATCAAACCTGCCTGGTTGAGGCGTAATCAACTATTTACACTACACCGCACATACTACTCCCCCCAAAGACTGTCTAAGTTCCAACCAGGGAAGTGCTGCAATAAATGCCTCCTCCCAGCAGCCTCAGATCTCCACATGTTTTGGGAGTGTCCCAATATTAGCAGTTTCTGGCAAGAAGTTAAGACATCTCTTGAATCAATTCTTAAAACCTCGATTTCTTTTTCCTGGTCCTTAGTTATTTTTGGGCTAAGCGATAACATCGAGGGGTTAGAGAGGTCATTTTTATACTATGCCATATTGTTAGCAAGAAGACAAATTTGTAAAAACTGGGTCAATATCAATCCGCCGACTCACGCAGAGTGGTTGACATCACTTTATGAAACATCTAAAGTCGATATGGCAAGGGTTTGTAGTCCCCATAGTCTGAGTTTCTGGAGGTATTTACCTGAGTGGGGATAAAGCTGTCAGAGAACCCAGGGTTTTAAAAAAAAAAAATGTTCCCCGGGTCCGATGATTAGGCCCAGTACTCCAGGTCCAACGGGAGGCTCCCGATGCCACAAAGATAGTGGACCGATAGCCTGTCTTAGGCTTGGATGGAGGAAGATCGTGCAGAGGTTTCCTCCCGCTAAGATATCTGGTCTGCCCCCTGGGAGACATGGAGCTATTTTCTAGTTTCCTACCTTTACAGGGACATTTGTCTTGGCAGTCGGTTAATTCTTGGAACGATGAAGTGGCTAATGAGGACAAAAAAAAGCCCCCAAAAAACAACACTTGGTGTGCAATAGGTGTTCCGCCAAAACCAACCTCCACAAAGGAATGAAAGCTGTCGCCGAGTGGATGAAGAACAGCCATCTGAAGCTTAACTCAGACAAGACAGAAGTCCTCATCCTCGGCTCCACCCCCTCGGCCTGGGACGACTCCTGGTGGCCTACCGCACTGGGAACAGCACCCACTCCCATCGACCACACACGCAACCTGGGTTTCATCCTCGACTCCACCCTCTCCATGACAAAACAGGTGAACACTGTCTCCTCCTCCTTCTTCAACACCCTTCGCATGCTCTGCAAGATCTACAGGTGGATCCCCACTGAAACAAGAAGAACGGTCACCCAGGCCCTCGTCAGCAGCAGGCTGGACTACAGGAACGACATCTACGCAGGAGCCGCAGCCAAACTCCTGAAATTACTACAACGCATTTAGAACGCCTCCACACGCCTGATCCTCGACATCCCTCGCCGCAGCCACATCACACCCTACCAGAGAGACCTGCACTGGCTTCCCGTCAACAAGAGGATCACCTTCAAGCTCCTCACCCACGCACACAAGGCACTCCAAAACACCGGACCGGCATACCTCAACAGACGACTCACCTTCTACACCCCGAACCGAACCGCCAGCTCCGCTCCGCCGACCTCGCCCTCGCCACCATGCCACGCATCCAAAGAGTGACCTCCGGCGGCAGATCGTTCTCCCACCTCACTGCCAAGACCTGGAACACCCTCCCCATCCTCCTCCGGCAGACCCAGGACCTGCTAACCTTCAGAAGACTTCTCAAGACCTGGCTATTCGAGCAGTAGTAGCAACCTCCCCTACAGTGCCTTGAGAGCCTCACGTGTGACTAGTGTGCTTTACAAATGTCCTGATTGATTGATTGAATGAAGAGAAATACATTTATTTCTCCTCGTTTTTCCTCTTTCTATGTGTGCTGCATTATGTATCACACATAGAAAGAGAAAACCGCCTTTAAAGATTGTTTATGTGCAGGAAGGTGGCCCTTCCTGCACATAAACAATAATCCCTGCAACACAGACACCCTTGCACTATGGCGCAAGGGTGTCTGTGTTGGCGCTAGGCATTTTTTTAAGCGTAAGCAAAAACACAGGGGTGTGCAGAATTCTTGTAAATATGGCGCATCCCTGTGTTTTAAAAATGAAGTAGCACTGCTAAATTGCACGCAGCACTGTGCCGCACCATCCCCCTTGATCTTTTTCTTTGTCTTAAACTCCAGTTTCTCACCACCACCTGATCTTGGCTCCCAATCTTAGCACTTGCATGGTGGATGCTTCACGCCATCTTCTTTGTCTCTCTCTCACACTACTCACCCTTCTGGTGGCAGACCAAATGCCTTTTCATTCATCGAGGACCTCTTCTTATAGTCCCATTTTGAATTTCCCCTTTTGTGCATCCCCTCTGTCTCCTCTTTGATTATTTTTAATTCAAAATCATACTACAGTTTTTACTTTATAGCTTGAATCTACATGTGTCTACCACCTACGTACACTCCTCTAGTCCTCTGGTCTCACACAACTCCATCTTCTGGTTTCTACCAGAGTATTGGGACTTTAATTTTGACCTGCAAATATATTGTGGCTGAAATATTGACCAGCACAATGTTCTGAAGGTGCAAATTGATAAATACATATTTACTATACTAACTCCACATATATGTAGATTTTCAATATATATTTATACATGTTTGGAAGGTATGTAGATGCGGATCTAAGAAAAGTAAATGTATACTTACCTATATACACCTACCTTCAAGCTATAGTGGTGGTTAATATTTTGGCAGGTTAGCTTGTTTGTCCTCAATATCACTCACTCCCACCTTTTTTCCGTCCTATTACACCATCTCCATAAGTCTTGTCTCTTCCTTTGGATTTCTCATATGACCTGCCCCTTTCATGTTCCTTCTCCCTCCCCAATGCCTCCGTGATCCCGCCTTTCTTGCCCTTCATCTGCCCACGTGCTCTTCTGCAATTTGCAATCAGTCGATGAACCTATTGTTGCTGAATCTCTGTTCTTGACCCTTATCAGTGAATCATCTCCCATGAAGATAAATAACCTTTATCATGTCTCTAACCCACTCTTTCTGTCTCGAAGTTTGGGTACCGCTGCTCCCCCGCAATATTTGTGCCCTTTGTCCAAGTCTCAAGAACTGGTTCTCTAAGACCTTTCGCTCATCTTTCTCCGCATTGCATACAGTCATAAAATAAGTTGTACTCTTTATTCTGCCCATCGTTGTCTTCTCATAACTCTCATGGCACTATACTTTAGTACACTAAAGAATGTTGCCATCTAAATGCCATTACTCTTCCTTCTCCTCACCCTGTACTACTTTTTGATATCTGTACCCATACCCCTGACACTTAACCTCACTTTCTACTCGTTCCGATGTCCCTCTCGCCATCAAATCTTGTTATTTCACCTCATACATTTTTAGGGCACCTACACACAGCTTTATTTCCAGTTCCAGTCCTTCCACAGCCCCCTCCCTTCCCACTTGTTATTTCCTTTTCTTTTCTTTCTTCTCCCATTCTGTTTGCTCGGTTTCTGAAGAGGACCTTGCCTATGGCTGTGCAGTCAAAACCCCTCCCTGCTATTGTTGTTCCTTAATTATGCGCTTTTGTTCTGCCACCTCAATTTCTGCTCTCATGCTTGCGCATGATTTCCCCCCCTTTTCAGGCTTATTAAAAAAATGACATAATCCCCCTCTTTTTTAAATTCTTTTTCAGTCCTTTTGTCATTCTTCGATGTTCAAAAAGGTTTCTTGCCTCTTGATCACTTCTAATTTCCCACCTCTCAATCTTCGACTATAGTCACTGCTTCCTTCTCTTCAGTTTAGTTTCCCTCCCCTCTGCTGTATGGAAACTGCCCTCCTTGCTTTCACTAACCTCCTCACTTCTTGTAATCACAGTCAATTGTTTTTTCAGCCTCAGACATAGTGGACTGTGGTGTAGCTAGGCGTACTGCCCCTAAGTTTGCCGCCTGGGCGCAGGTAAGAGAGGGGGGAGGGTAGTGGCAGCTGACTTGTTCCGGGGGGAGGTGGGGGATGGCGGCTGACAGATGACTTGTTCTCGTGGGGGCCTTAAGTCGCCAGACACGACTCCCGCGCCCCCCGAAAACAGTGCCCCCCCCCCCCAGCCTCTCTTATTTCTCCCATGTGGCTACTGGGTAAATCGTAAATATTCATCCTTCGACCACCTTATCGGGTTCCAGTGGTCCTGGCCATGGGCCGCCCTGCTTTCTTCTATCTATACTTCTTTAGTTTCTTTGACTATATCTTCACTAGGCTTGTTCGACCATGCCAATGAGGGTAATTCAAGGACCTTTTGCGTCTTATCTTTACTCCCTCTCACCACTTCAATCTCCACCTATCCAGCTGTTCAACTCCTGGATTTCTTCACAGGTTCTACAACTGGGGTCTTCAACCAGCAGCTTGTGAGCTACTGTAGCTCTCCAGTTTCCTCTGAGTAGCTCACCTGTGTGTAGCCCAGCTTATTAAATTAGAAAGCTTTTGCTCGGTTGAATTATTATACATATAAAATTTTTTAAATTATACAACACTAATAATATTAGTAGCGCTCAATGCGTTTCATTGAACATAAGTAGCTCTCAGTACAGAAAAGATTGGACACCCCTGTTCTACACAATAGCTCTCCTAAAACTAAGGGTCTTCTCTGCAGCGTACCACTAATCTCTTCATGGCACCCCTAAACCTCTTCTATGGGTGTACGACATTACAACGCATGCTTTTACATCGCATGCTTTTACAACGCGGGTTTTAAAACGCATACCATTACAACGCATAGTGCTTTGGGGCGCTGGATAGTGAATAGTTTAATTTACTATTCCAACTCCAGTCCCCGTGGATAGTAGGGAAGGTGTTGGATAGTACATTAAACCTATTCCCTATCCTAGAGCGCCCCCAGCGCAATGCGTTGTAATGGTTTGCGTTGTAAAAATTGCGTCGTAAAGGCACTGTGTGGTAAAAGTTGCATTGTAAGTGATGTTTCTTTCTTCTATCCTCCTGTTCCCCACCATAACTCGTCCATCATTCGCAGCACTCAAAATTGTGAGCCCTTTAAAACTGCTTAGGGTCTTTCGCCAATAACATCCTTGCTGTGTCTCTTATTGGGTGTTAACCAACAAAACAGGATTTCTCCATGATTATATCCCAAACCTTCGGGGAATATTTATTTTTATATATGTTGATTATGTCATCATAATTGCGGGAGCACATTACTAATTCGTTAACTGAGTGTATTATGGTGTAAGATGATTCACAATGCAAATATTTTTTTTTACATCAAATATATATATCTTTTGCTTCAATCACAAACCCTACATTTTGACTCATATGCAACATGTATTACAATAATTCATTCAAATTGTCTCTCCTTAAAAAGTTTTTCCATAATATAAATGCTCGGAAAGTCTCACTTAATAATGTCTCATTAATAAAAGACGTGCTTCTTATATCATGCACTGTCTTAATAATGAAATACCTGTAATATTGTGTGATGATAAAAATAGTAGGATGTGTTGAAATATTAATGAGGCATGTTCCGGTGTGAAGTTTACACTATAACAAACAGCGTTAATTAATCCAGTAATTAATTAGTATTGTGCTCCTACAATCTTGACAGTTTAATTAACATTTTTAAGAATAAACATCCCTCCAGGTATGAGATCTAACCTCACTTGTTTGGATTGCTTACTTAGCTGTTTGTTTGTAGTCCTGTTGGCTGTTGCCACTTGTACAACATATGCAGAATCCACCCACTCACCGCCCCCACACCTCTTCAAAACTCATTCTCACTTTAATCTTCCACCTTGATTGCTACGCTTCCCTCTCTTCGAGCTCTCGTGAGATTGGACTCTAGAATTATGCTGTGGAGAAAATTGGTGTTACAAAGAGATGATGGATGCAATATTGGCTCAAAAATTCCTCACGTTTCACATGTCCCATGGCGTGACTCACGGACTGTGTACCAGGGCCGGACTGGCCGTAGCGGGCATCGGGCGTTTCCCCGGGAGGCTGGAAGCGTGGGGAGGCGATTTTGCCACGGACGGGGACGTTTTTAGGTCGAACGTAAGTATACGTCCTAACTTTCAGTTATTTATATATCGCTTATTAGAACATTGGAATGTTGGGAGCTCCGTTGAAAACAATGGAGTGCTCTGGGCTTATAATGGCTGGTATAAGCCTGGAGCTCCAACATTCCACTGAACAAAGGCTTCAGGGAGGCTGAGGGATGCCAATCCCCTCACGTTTCCAAAAGGCTTTGTTTGTTTTGTTAGAACATTCTGTCCTCTAGTGACAGAATGTTCTAATAGCCTTATAGCCCTTCGTAGATGGGCTATACCGCTATTAAAGTCCCTCTCCCTTGTTAAAGGCCCTCGCCTTCGGCTCGGGGCCTTTAACGCTGGAGAGGGCCTTTAATAGCCGGTATAGCCCTCTACGGCGGGTTATAAGGCTATAATAACACCGTTTAACCTGTTTCTAATTTTTTCTAAGTTCGACAGGTAAAGAAACCTGGCACAGGGAGGTGACTTAATTTCTAAGGATCACACAGTTTTGGTTGGGTGGGACCTCTCCCAGAACAGTGCATGCCCACACCCATCACCCCTCCGAGGTCGCTGCTTCTTCCGCCTCATGGCGGAGCTCTTTCAGCTTATGCACCCTCTGTGCTGTCCCGCCTGTTGCATTAGTAAAAAAATATTTCCATTACAACACAAATGGCTTTAACTCTAAAAACATGCGAGACCTATTGCATTGTAAATGCTCGTTGTTACTGGGGGCCGGTTTCCCGGCAGTCCTACTATATCGACCCCCAATAACAAAAGCAGCAGGGGTGCTGGTCCACCAACATTGCCAGGGCTGCTTTGGGTTCCCAGTCAGGCCCTACTGCACACTGGAGGGGAACTGTGAAGTGGGGATGGTTGTGTTCTATTCAAATAGAAATGCCCCTATATAAGTATATGTGTGTATATACACAAGGGTGAGCAATGCAAATGAACTACTGTAATGCAAGACACTCCCCTCCTCTTACCCCAGTGTAGCCCAGAATCCTGTGGTGTCATTCACTGACCTACAACTTGGAGCAGATCCCTAACCCAGCACTGCCAGCTCCCTTCCCAGTCAATCCAGGCAGGGACTGACAGGAAGCAGTGGGGAAGAACAGTCAGCTCCAGAGCACTCATCTCAAGAGTCAACAGCTTTAGGCAGCATTTTGTCCATGAAAAGACAATCAATAGCTAGCAAACATGCCAAATTTTCTTTATTAGAACATGTGAAATAAAACAAGCGCAGATGCAAAATCTCTCATTGGAAGCCCAAGGCAGTCGCCAGAAAATGAAAAAAGAAAACACTAGGAAGTGATTGAGCCCAACCCTCTCTACAAGAGTTCCCTTTACCGTTCCATCCTATGTTACAGCTACCTGCCCAACCAACCATAGACCCACAGATCCTTCTGTCCGTCCTCCACCCACACATCCATCCATTTGTTCACCTTTCCAAACACCAAACCATCCACCCGTACGGCGTACTCCCATCGACCTCTTTTTCTGTACTTTCTCCCTCCTTCCATCCGGCATCCCTCTTTTCCTTCGCCCATCCATTTATCCAGTCGCCTTCAATCTATCCTTCCATCCATCCATCCATCCATCCATCCATCCATTCGTTCCCCAGCAAACATTAAACTTTCACCCTCCCATCCATCCTTGTGACCCAACTACTAAAGCGGGTGCACTGGTGGCTGGTGACCCTTGACATTGGTCAGGTGTAATCTCTGCCCTGTATTCCAGTGAGCAAAGCAAGCAAGTGGGAATTCTTCTATGAAGGTTCAGGAAGGGGACTGCAGGTGACCTCCACCGAGGACATTTTGAAAAAATTGGGGCTAATTAATGCATTTTAAAGCACAACCTCTAAATAAATTGGCTAAAATGCAATAGGCTCTGAAAGAACAGGTATTAAAGATCCAAGTTCTTTCATGCTGTAACAAGCCAAGGAAGCATGATGCTGCCCATTAGTTAAACCCATGCCTTTCAGAATGTGCTGTCCGATTACCCACATCTAATGGATTTCCTCCATTGTGCCAGGGCAAGCACTGTGTCATAGGAACCCCTCATGTGCAATATGTCTTCCCCAATGCACAGAATTCCCTCTAGTATATGCCAGTCTTGAATTGTGTCAGGGCTAACATTTTGACACAGCTTTCCCTCCCAGCACATGCCATGCTTGTCCTCCCTTATGCCAAGAAATACCTGCACTACATGAATGCCAGTTTATTGCCAATTTCCTCTCACTCACTCTCAGTCACTCACTCATTCATTCTTACTCACATTCCTCATGTGCACTCCCTCTTCTGACCTGTTCTCACTAATTCTTTCTTGCTCACTCTTAGCCTTGTTCACTTAAACTCACTCTTACTCTCACTCATTCTCATTCCCTCTTACTCCTATTCTCACTCAGTGAGACTGACTCTTGGTCACACTCACTTACATGCATGCTTACACCAACTCACTCATTCTCCCTTATTTTCCCTCACTGGATCGCTAATATTTACTCTGTTAAACTCACTCATTGTCACTCACTCATATTAATTTACATTTCTTCACACTTTTTCTGACATTCAATCTCACTCACTCATTCAAATCCACTTGCAATCACTCTTACAGTCCCTCATTAACACTCATCATAGGTCACTTGATCTGTCCCTCTCACTCACTTTACCCACACACACAATTTTTGGCATGCTCACGCATACATTCTCACACACACACTCTCTCTCTTTCACGCACTCTCAACCACTGTCTCTTTCACACTCTCAACCACTGTCTCTTTCACACACTCACCCACAGTCTCTTTCACACACTCAACTACAGTCTATTTCACACACTTTTAACCACACACACATACAATTTGAAAGCAACTATTTTTTTACTTACCTTTCTGCATCTGCAAGTCCCATTTCAGTTCTTGGTGCTCTATGACCCCCCCCCCCCCCCCCCCCCCCAAGGCAGGCACCCAGCTCCCTCCCACCTACACCCGTTCTTTCCTAACTCAGAAAAGAGTTAGGGACGGATGGGCTGATTTGCGTGAAGCCCCAGACATTGCAGTGTTTAAGCCTAAACAGCTGAAGTCCAGCACAGATGGGGAGGCACTGAGGCATTGCAGGCCCCTTAGAGCTAGGACAGGGGCGGCTCTAGGTTCATGGCGGCCCTGGACAGGGAGCGTAGGTAGGGGGCCCCGGATGAGGGGGTCCGGGCAGGGTGGACCGCGGAGGCCAGTAAAGAGGGGGGGTGGTTCGGGTGTTTAGAAGTGGAACAGAGCCGGGGGCCGCCAAATCCCTGCCAGGGGCCGCCACACAAATATGTATCCATCCTCAGAGGATTATTCATTAAGGATATATATTGGCGTGGTGGCCTCTGGGGTTTGGTGGCCCTGTGCAGGTGCACAGCTTGCACATGCCTAAGGCCGCCCCTGGCTAGGACTTCACCAGTCCTGGACTACCTATCTAATAGCTGCTGCAGGCCCCGTTCACGCCTATGCACCTGCCATCACACAGATGTCTGCATGCCTCAGACTGCTGCTTGCCTCTGGTTCTGGGTATTTTTTTAAATGTATGCAAATAATGAATATGGGCCTATTATTCAGTATTAGTATAACAAGCATTGGTAATGCATCAGTTTTGCCTATGTAAGGAATAAAGAGGATGTGGCACAGCAACTCGAGGGCTGGGGATCCCTGTTCGGGTCACGGCGCAACATCCTGTAATTCTATGCAAATCACTTATTCTCTCTGGTGATACATTGTTATCTTTTTGCAGTAAAAGGCAAAACATTATGAAAATATAGTTCCACCAATTTGGATGTTAACAGTATTTCGGGGGCGGGAAACTGATAAGAAAAGCAGACGAGGAACAAGCATTGGTAAATGCAGGAAAATATGCCACAGCCACTAGAAAGGGAGGAAAGGTAAATGGCACGCACAGGAACCAATGGGAAGCCAGGAAAGAGAGGAGGTGGGATGTAAGTTCCTTTTAAGTTTGTAGGAAAAACAATAGATTTCTCAAGCACAGTACAAGCGCTGTGCTGGCGAAACCTAATAACAAAGCGGCAGAAAAGGAGTGCGGAACCCTGCTGCTCATAAGAGGGAGCTGCACCATAGGGGAGGGTGGGTCAACAAAGGCAGGGTTAGCACTACATACCAACTTCTTGTCAGACACTCATATTTCTTGAAGCAAATGCAGAATTAAACTTCAGGATTAATCTCTGCTTTATCACCTACTGTTATTTAGTTCCAGGGAGCCATTTTAGAGCATAATCACACTTGAGATTGGAGTTTTAAAAAGAAAGTACCAATGATCTTCATAAAAGAACTTCCGAGAACAGAAATAGCACCTTTTCTTAGACTTATTTTAGCGCGACGCAAGTGCAGCTGTTCACCCTTCCCTTTGGGTAAACAGCAGGCGCATGACACAGCAGTATGCTCATCTGAATTACATCTTCTCTGCTGGATGGTTGCTGGCACATATACCCCTCAGAATTTGGCCATTGCCTCCAACTAGAATATGTCTCAAAGTTGTGTTGGCATCCAAAAGCTTCCAAACTCACCAGAAGTAGTGAACACACATTTAGCTGAAAAGGAAATGATGAATTCATTTATAATATTCTGGGATTACATCTCTGACTTCCAGACACCCTCAAATTTTCATCCACACTTTGCTTATCTACCCTATTAGATGAAAGGTACTGAAGTGTAGGCTTTCAAGATACCCAAAGCAGTACAGGTAAAATTGGGAGACTTCACACCCACATGGCGTAGTGTTCAACCAGTGTGGAAAAGCGCTTCAGGGCCCCACACAGGGCCGGACTGGGAACCAAAACCGGCCCTGGCAAAATGCTCGGTCGGCCCCCCAACCCCCGGGGGCGGGGTGGGGGGGGGTTTGGGGTGCGCATACACTCTTTGCCAAGGCCGATTTTCGGCCGATTTTGTTACAAGGCCGTTTTTGCAGCAACCCTGCAAAAACGGCCCCAGGGGCCCAAAACCGGCCCCCACACTTGCAGCGCACCAGGGGATTGCCCGGTGCCCGCAACGGCCAGTCCGGGCCTGGCCCCACATAGGGGTAGTAATCGCTCTCCAAATGCATTGATACAGTACATTGACCCCCAATTTGAGGGTGGCTTTAGAAAAGATTTTAAGCGCATTCTTGAAGTTCTTGTAGTTTCAAACTTAGGTCCAATCAGGATACAAAGGTGTCAGCAACTGTGATGAATCTTTGCTAACACATCCCTTGTTATGGTATCTAGTCCATGACTTTAAATCACAGACATCTGAGGAATTCAATGGTCTTGGATGGTAAGACTGACACTGCTAGTACTGGTCTGGCAGTATGGGATACATGCAGTGCTTAGTTGGTAAAATAATATGTGCCAGGGCCCTCATCAGGAGGCCACTTCAGCTTGCAACGCCCACTGCTTCTACCAGTGCTGCCAATAACAGTACCAACACACCTACTAACCACCTTACACCTAGCAGTGTGACAATTCAGACAATTCTAGCCCCCCCCCCCCCTCCAAAGCTATACGAATGGCTTATGACACAGATATTGGTCATTTTAAATGTATATTGAATGAATAAACAAATGTTGTTGTTGTGCTAATCTCTAAATTAGGGCAGTCTGCCACATGGTGGGGCTATTTCTCTAAGTGCCGGTGATAACAATTCAGTGCCGGTGCTCAGCACAGGCAACCTGGGGGCATATTACCAAGCGGCAGCGATAATTATTGCTGACCACGCCTAGCGCGAGCTTCCCTATCGCCAGCTATCACTGGAAGTCATCGCCAAGCTAGCGCTGTATTTACAGTGCTTAGCGCATTGACGATGAAAATTCCAGCGATAGCAGGGAAATGTCCCAACATCGTTGGAAAACCAGCGATGTTCCCTGCTAATCAGTGATGACCTTGCTGATACGACTCTGTGGTCGTAACCCCACATTCCACCTCCCATGCAAAGTATGCCCAACACTGGATTTTAGCAGACGTTAAAATCCAGCGTTAATGGACGGTTAGCGTGATTTTGTTTTTCACTACGCCGGCTGGAGCATTGTTGTAAATATCGCGAAGCTGCCTTCGCAATATTTCCCCATGTTGTCTATTGAGGCATGCCTACTTTGCATCTCATTAATGATGTGATGCAAAGCGGGTGCTAAATCACAGAAACACGTGCTAGCATGTCCTTGCTAATAATGCAATAAAATTATCGCCGCTTTTTGTCCGAAAACGGACGATAAATCGCGATAATTTTATCGCGCCCCTTGATAATATGCCCCCAGGTGGTCAAATATAGCACTGCACAGAAAAAAAGCCCTGTTTTTAAGGGTGGCAAACAGCCATGGGAACTAGCACATTTTTCTTGTAGACATGTACACAATTTCCCCTAATCCACTAAATAATTTTGTGGGCGGGCAAATTCACTAGCTACACTCATTAGGTACAATATGGGGCAGGTACGAGGACATTTTTCAAGGTTGATTTTAGCTTCCAGTCTATCACTGGAAACTGCCTTAAAAATTAGGATGGGTTGTATTGAGGGCCTGACTGGCAGTAATGGGGATCGGGCGTTTCCCTGGGAGCCTGGAAGGATAGGGGCCGGTTTTGCTGGGGTGCTGCAAAATCGGCCCCCAGTAACAAAAGAAGCAAGCATTTCCAGCCTCCCGTGGCCAGGCAGGGTCTGGTGCGAGAAAATTGCCAGGGCTACTTTGGGTTCCCAGTCTGGCCCTGGGTGTATGGGCATGCCCAGGCACAGTAAGGGTAAAATATATCACAATTTCACTCTTGTTAGCTGCTGTCTCCTGGTACTTCACCACTCTGACTTATTGTTGTTCTTCCTAGAAAGGTCTCATTGACATCTCCACCCAGCCCCCTGAACAGATATGCAGATTCTAGGAAAAACTCTTGACTCAGGCGCTGATGTCTTTATTCACTTCAACATTCAATTCCAGCAGTGCTGAACCATAATAAGTTACCAACACAGCCTTGGTTGCCGAGGCAAGGTCAGAGTGAATTGTAACAACACGGTGACACCATTAGCACTTAACTACCACACTTGTTCTAAGAAAGCGATTGCAATTATCAGCCCGGGGTTGCTTCCTGAGGTCCAAGTAAAGTTGGAGCCAGACACAACCAGAAAGCACCCTGATCAGCAAACGCCTAGCGTGCAGATCTCTCCAACTCGTTAAGTACAGAAATTGCAAAGGAATTGATTAGGCGCAATGTCCCACCCGCCCTGTCTAGTCAAGGCTTAAGCCGTTGCATGTATTGACTCTGTCACAGCGAAATCCTAGGGAACGCACTTGCAACTTACCAAAATAAATTACCCCTGATTTTGCATTACCTCTAGGTTTTCTTTTTTCTTTGCATTGTTATATAGTTTTGTACATATGTATATAGATATATATATTTATATGTATATATATGTTCTTTATGCATTTAGATTATAAGGAAGATGACACACAATGGAATACACTGTAAATGTAGATTATGCAATTGCTTGTACTGTTACTAGACATGTTTCACGACTGGCGAGGAGCTACGTCCTACCATTTGTATAGCGACAAATGGAAAAATGTCAAACATGGGGCCTGATCACATGCTTGCAGCTGAGGATGCTGAATGCACCCATGCCTCGCACATGAGGCACCGTCAGTTTCCAGTGTCACTATGCTGTCCTGAACGTCTTCTGTGATCAGGGGCGTGGTGGCGATGAGAGGGTATTGCATGTCTCTCCACTGTCCTCCTTCCGTCCCTGTTTTCCAACGTCTTGGGCAATGTCTACTAAATGTTGGCTAAATGGAGACTGGGCAACTGATAACGCGGTCCTCCAGGAGCACGCTGATCACCAGGAAAACCAAATAAAGGCCAAACATTGTGAAGCCCAAAAATTTGTTCATCCTCCATTTGCAGACGGCGATCGAGATGATCACGAAGAGCAGCATGATAAACAGGAGGACGATGGCACAAAACAGTCCATTGCTGCTGACTGCGATCGGAGCCATGGTGTGTGACATGGAGTAGATGAGCCACGGCAAGGGCAAGCTGTTAAAGAGAGAAGGAAAAGACATTGTTCAGAAGGTAGCTTTTGACTACTTCCTGTTGTACAACTGTAGATAAACACATTACTAGGATCCTGGATTATTAGTGGAAGCCCTGCTCATTCAATGCTAAGTGACTAGCCTTGGTCCTACCATCCCTCAAGAAACCCATGGTGGTACCCAAACAAAGTGAGTGCGTGGGTGCCATTTTGAATTTTGATGTACTGGAATTAGCAATTTTATATTCACCATATGAATGCAGCACTGCTAACAAGTTTTATCAGTCAACATGTCAGACAACAGGTTGCAGATGACAAATAGCACCAAACCTTCTTGGAAGAATTTATCAGAACTTTTGCTTAGGAGGAAAAAGGTTTCTAGCACTTTACACAAGACGGCGATGGTTGGGAAGAACTACTGAAATGGGCACGATACATGCAATGTTGGATGGACTGCCCTTCTTTAGTACTCTTCCCAACATGCTCTTTGCCTTGATGATTAATTCTGTAAAGTTCCATGTTTAAGATCAGAGTTCCTGTCTTGTGGATTGCAGCCAGAAGGGCTGTGAATTTTAGTTCTTCATCAGCTTCAAACGCGGGCGGAGGACAGGATGCAGTCAGAGTATCGCAATTTTTGGGAGCAATATTGATCTTTATGGTTAATGTATTGTTTATGAGAGCTTGCCGATAGCCAAAAGAGAATGTAAACTCCTTTTCTAAAAGGAGAAGATGGCAGTAATCAGTAAATCCTAACTGAGATAGTCCAATTCACAATTCAAGGGAAAGTTGAGGAATTTGCTTCCATAAGGTTGATCCTAAATTTAAGGCTTTTTAGAAATTTACGAAGAATTCCCGGTGTACTGTTGGGAATCTGTGATAGTTCCAAACCTCCAGTACTTGCATGCGTAAAAATATCTGTAGAAGGAAATGCAACAGTTGAACATCTCCACATGCTGAAATTTGAAACTTTGGGGCTTATTTACTAGCCCCTTGCGCCACCAGTACGTCACTTTTTCCCATTTTAAAAGTAACGCTCTGGCGGCGCAAGGTGCTTGCAAATAAGTCCCTTTGTTTTTATTCTTCCATCCTCTGGAAAAATCCTGCCTCAAATCATACACTTCAAAAAAATGTAGGAACGCTACAAAATGTAATTTTGTTGAAAACTCCTGTAAATCTGTTTACACTTTAAATGGTTGCATTTGTTTATTAAGATGTAGTCATTGCAAAACGATGGCAATGAATTTTTAAGTTACATTGGTGTTCATAACTCTTTATAAAATGATAGCACAGTATGGCTAACTCGCATAGATTTTTAATATATAAAGAAGCTTGGCTTGTGCTAAATCAATTAACATGTAAGCACACAAAATCATTAACAAAAGTTATTTAGATTTTATTTTGAAAACATTCTCATCCTTGTTTTAAAAATAATTGATATATCAGTTATTTTGCTAGACACATTGGATTTGGTTATTATAGCAAGAAAAGTTAAAACAAATAAAACTTTAGTTAAACAGATTTAATTTTTATAATTAGCAGGCAAAAACATCAAAAAATGTTATAAAATGTTACAAAAGTCTTGCATGATTTTCAAGGAAACAACTGCATTATTTAGAAGCTTTCACAGTTATTTTGAAGTTTTACAAAGTACAATATCTTTAAAGCAAATATTGTAAAAATTGAGCTGAAAATGGTTGCATCTTTCATGGCTCTGGCAGGGGTGAAAGCATTAAGAGGGCCCTCTCTTTGTAAAACAGCTGGGGATCCTCACTCCCCTGCATTTAGTGGGGTTAGAAATCTATAGGTCACTTTAGTGAGGATTTGAATGAATATCCCTAAAACCAAACAGTGTGCCCCCAGGGAAACAAGGATTAGGTCTGCGAGGTTTACGCGATACCACTTTTTCCCCTGATATCAGCGGGCAGCTTTTGTGGGGTTCCCCAAACATATGCCTGGTGGAATAAGATAAAGCCCCGGTGCTTCTGCCTGTGTAAGAATTGGCTTTTGTAGTTTGGTTTGCCCTGTTCCCATCATGCACTGGGACAGGAACAGACTAATTTGCATACAGCCAGGTTCTGAAACTGGGATGGTGCAGTGAGCTAAAAAAACGGTGTTGGATCTAGCCCTGATCTCTTGACTGGGTGAGAGCTTTCTGCTTAATTCAGAGACCCTGTCCCTCACCACCCCTTGTTGTAAATATTTTTGTCCACCCTAAGCGTGGAAGGGTATTCTCAGATGTGAGACCCTTGCTCATTGCACCATCAGGATTCAAGCAAACCGGGCCGAAGATGGCTGTAATGCCAGAAACCGGTCCCCGGGAGCTTGTTTCCTTCCCAGTGTAAGAATTGGCTTTTGTAGTTTGGTTTGCCCTGTTCCCATCATGCACCGGGACAGGAACAGACTAATTTGCATACAGCCAGGTTCTGAAACTGGGATGGTGCAGTGAGCTAAAAAACGGTGTTGGATCTAGCCCTGATCTCTTGACTGGGTGAGAGCTTTCTGCTTAATTCAGAGACCCTGTCCCTCACCACCCCTTGTTGTAAATATTTTTGTCCACCCTAAGCGTGGAAGGGTATTCTCAGATGTGAGACCCTTGCTCATTGCACCATCAGGATTCAAGCAAACCGGGCCGAAGACGGCTGTAATGCCAGAAACCGGTCCCCGGGAGCTTGTTTCCTTCCCAGTGTAAGAATTGGCTTTTGTAGTTTGGTTTGCCCTGTTCCCATCATGCACTGGGACAGGAACAGACTAATTTGCATACAGCCAGGTTCTGAAACTGGGATGGTGCAGTGAGCTAAAAAACGGTGTTGGATCTAGCCCTGATCTCTTGACTGGGTGAGAGCTTTCTGCTTAATTCAGAGACCCTGTCCCTCACCACCCCTTGTTGTAAATATTTCTGCCTGCTAGGCCGTCACTTGCATGGTAAGGCAGACCCCTACTATCAGTACTATAATGACCCGCATACTGGGTTTAGCTGTAAATATGTGGTTACTGGTTAGATAAGAGCCAAGAGAGTTCACAGGACTTGGAAGAGAGATTTTGAGGAAAATCATGGGTCAGAGGGGATTGGTGTCACTAGAACGCATGCTTTTACATCGCATGCCTTTACAATGCGGTTTTTACCATGCAGTCCATTACAACGCATAATGCTTTTAGGCGCTGGATAGTGAATTATTTAATTTACTATTCCAACTCCAGTCCCCGTGGATAGCAGGGAAGGTGTTGGATAGTAAATTAAATATATTCCCTATCCTAGAGCGCCCCCCAACGCAATGCGTTGTAATGGTATGCGTTGTAATGGTTGCGATGTAATGGTAGTGCGTTGTAAAAAATGCGTTGTAAGTGATGTTCCCCGTCAGAGGACATCTAAGGGAGCCCCCAGAATGTGTAAGACAGTTGCAGCAAGAAAATATGCCTGTGTCACTTCTTAGCCGCCACTGCTACCTTAGACTAGTGACTGGGGAGGAGGTGCTAGTGCCACTCCCCCGCAACGCAGAGAAGCTAGTGCAATGCTCCATTACCTGATAGATGCATTCAGGAGAAGTTCCTGTCAAGAACAATAACTGGCAAAGCCAACAGGTCTGGGTTTAATGTGCCAACACATGTAGTTTTAATACATTAGTGAGACACAGGTGAGAGAGCCAGCAAGAGCAGATAGACACAGCTACAGTTATAAAGTAGTACCTCATTGGTTCTATACAAGCACTGGAGTGGTGGAAAGGAACACCCAAGCCACCAATAGCATAAGGTGAAAGATGTATACTCCACTGGGATGAGCCAAGGGGTGATTGACAAAGTCTCAAGCCAATGACTAAAAGAGGCGGTTCAAAGAAGGTTCAGTGGGTGTATGGGGCAGACACACACCACACTCTGTATATTGTAAGTAAAAGGTCTGTTTGGCAGCTGTTCTTTCAAACCCAGACCTAACAAATGTATCCCCCCACTTGAGAGAAAGGCAGTCACACCCTTATAACCCCACATCGTGCAATTTGGGAAAGAAGAATTGAGTTAAACGTGGCTGGTCCTAGCCATCGGGATGCTGCACTGTTTACCGAGGTATCAGGCGGTGAAACAGGAAGAGGGATAAAGGGAAAGATTGGTAGGAGGCAGAGGGGTTCCAATTGAAAACAAAAATAGTTGGAGGTTTCCTTTTAATGCTGAAGCAGTACATGTGGTAAAGAATCCGTTCTCTATTTTCAGGTCTCCTCAGCCCTTACCTGCTGCAGTTCAGAACCATTTCATAGACTGACTCCTCTACCACCAGGTACAATCGTCCACCTCACCCAGCAAAATGAACCAACATCTCATCGCCTGTCCTTGCACCATAGTCAGACCACTTCTGCACGGGGCTTCTATCATTATTGAGGATGAGTAAATAACGCCCACCCACACAAGACTACACCTTCCACCACAGTATAGGCGCTCACCCATCACAGGCATGGGACGGTATGGTTGTACAGACAGGAGTTTAGTGACGCACTTTCCAATTCAGGAAGGGAAATATGCTTGTTACCATAAGGATTCACAGAGAGTGTCTACACTATACATTGGTCTTGTGGGAGGCGATAGTCTTCCTAATGTGTAAGCTGCAAATGAACAGTTGTGTTTTACATATGTATACAGTTCTGAAAGTGTTTACTAGTTACAGTCTAATCCTGTTGGTAAGTGGTAACTGTTTACGATTCAGTTAATTACTGTACTGAGAGCCCAGTGTGCCTCTGAGTGGCATAGTCAGTGGAGTATGCAGTGTTTAATTTGAGCCGGTGGTTTCTGGTGCTTAGCACCGACACTTAATCATCAATACCAGAGCTTTTCATGAGCACCAGTTTGGGACACATTCATCCATGGTAGGCACTAAGAGATTACTGGATTTGCCCAGAATCACAGGATGTTGAGCCGACGCCGAGACTCGAACCGGAAATGAGGTGGTACAGGTACGAGGCTTTTCCCCACAATCCAAACACCCTAGCTCTATTACCACTGCAATACCAATATTTCTACTTATGATTCAACTTTTGCCAAAGAATGAGGAGTTTTAGTTACAACCCAACACTAAATGAAGCCCTCTGGTTTGTTTTGAGCAAGGCTATATCTTACATTGGAGTCTAAGGTGACCACCATCTTGATCACGAATGGCGTGAGCATGGCCTTCTTGTGAAGAGTCTCTCTTCAGTTTCTACTTACCCCACTGTAATGTCGAAAATGTTGCTTCCAACTGAACTGGACACAGCCATGTCTCCCAGCCCTTTCCGGGCTACAATAACACTGGTGATCAGGTCCGGGATGGAGGTGCCGGCAGCTAAAATGGTCAACCCCATTATCTCTTCTGTGATTCCGATAGTCTCGCCTACCTGTCGAACACAAAAAAAGAAAACGGAAGTCACGTAAATGCACCATGGCTTGAGGCTGAGAACAGTAATTCAACATATAGCTCTGGGGATATTGCAAACCTCTAATGCATTGTCTAAAACATTTTAGGAAGTTTGGTGAATGACAGCTGCTTCACCGGCATCAGAAAAACAGGAAATGACTATCCTCCTCCTCAATTTCGGAATGCTGAGCTAGCAATCCGTATTTGATTCATACGCGGCACATACACGGCAAACACATCGGGCCTCATCTATGAGGCTGTGCCTCACTTTTACGCCGCCGGTGCTTCACTTTTTGTGACGCACCAGTGGCGTAAAAAATGTGCCTTGTTGCGCCATATTCACAAACTGACACATCTAGGTAGATGCGTCACTTTGTAAACCCCTGCACCATATTATACCTGCGCCAGGTATAATGTATGCAAGGGTGGGAGTTTTGACGCAAGAAAGGGTCATTGAAGTGACGCAGTGAAATCTATAAGATTTCACTGTGCCATTTCTTGGCCGCTAATGCGTCAAAATCTTACGCCTGCTTCATGGCAGGCGTAAGACTGATGCAGGCACTAACAACATGGGACTTGCCCATGTGAAAGTACACAATGCTGGATTTGTGTCACTTTTGTGACACACTCCAGCAATGCATCACTTTTGCGCCTACAGATACGTCAGAAATATTGACGTATCTGTAACTCCTTGCGACATGATGCGTCATATTATAAATATGACACATCAATCATGATGCAAGGAGTGCGCACTGAGAAGTGACGCATCGCTGCTTTCACGCAGCGATGCGTCATTTCTCATAAATGAGGCCCATCGGCTTTATGTTAGTAATAAACAGACTCCAGTGAAAGAAAGAGTCCACAAAAATACATTTGAGAATCCAATGCCTTTTAACGATTTTAGATTGCAAAAGTAAACAAGCTGGGCTACTTTACATAAAGCTTGCACCACGAATCAACATGGGACAACATCCTTATGTTCAACATTTTTGTACGTTGCACAATGCTGGATGGAGCAGACAGTATTAACTCTAACTTGCAGTATTTTCGCTGCTTTCGTCATGGCGAATGAGCTGCCCTGCCATGCCCTGCAAGCTTGGTCAGTCAGCTAAAACTATATTTTTGATAGGGTGCAATCATTAATTTGTGTCTAAAACCTATCTCAGCTTGTAACTTTATGCAGTACCTAAAAGGACCGATAGATGGTAGGATGCCACCACGCAAACGTTGATCGGTAACTCGTAGAGCCGAGACTATTTGTGGCATAACTTCAACACAGTGGCAGATGACAGGTACTTAGCACAGAACAAACTGATAGGAGTAACTGATAAACTAACAATCTACTCGTTGTCTTACCTGATGAGCCCACCAGACCATTAAATAAGAGAATATTGCTATCCATGTGATGGATCCAAAAAATGTTATAGGGAAAAACTTTCTGGAGGACTGGAAGAGAAATAAGCAGAGGAAGAAAGGTGTTAAGCCAGAAATTAAGAAAGATTAAGAGCAGTGTTTTGTAAGTAGGTCAATAAGGAAAACATGCAAATTCAATTTGGGATGCAAAGGGGGGTATCTAAAAAGTGAATAGTGACATGCCTTATTCAAATTGAAAGCTGACAGAGGAAGGGTATGCAGATTTAATCAAGCAAAGTGGATTTAATGTTGATACAACTGAACGCAAAAGTGGGAAAAATGGAACACCTGTTTAGAAGATATCTTTTCCTACACAGCTTGATATTCCATAACAATCAGAAATTACTGAACCAATGATACACAGGAGCATATTTACAAGCCCCTATCGCCACAGGAACGTAACTTTTTCCGACATTTCTGTTATGATAGGGGTTTCGCCTTATTCACAAAGCAGCGTTGCATGGCTTAACGCCGCCTGGTCAATAAGGCCTCCTTTCACGTTACACTTAGCGTGAAAGGGACGTGCAATGGGTGTTACAGCTAAAGAACGGTGATGGATTAAACCCAGATCTGTTGACTGGGTGTGAGTGTTTGATTGGTTCAGATGCTCCGTCCATCACCACCCCCTTTTGTACCGCAGTAGTCGTTCCGCCGCAACACACACTGATTTTGATGCTGCCCCCTATTTACAAGGGTGGTGTAAATATGAGGCAGCGTCAAAATTAAGGCCAGGGAAAACCTGATCTTAACATGGCGAAATGAGGAGAAATGCTTTATTTCTCCTTGTTCTTGCTGTTTCTATATGTGCTGCATTGTGCTGCACTCAGAAACAGCAACACCCAATTGATTGTTTATGTGCAGAAAGGTGTCCCTTCCTGCACATAAACAATCATTAAAAAAAAATGACGCGTGGCCACCACAAAACGTCATTTGTGATTGTTTATGAACAATCTTCCCCTCAAAGCAGACACCCATGTACAATGGTGCAAGGGTGCCTGCATTGGAGCTAGGTACCTACATTTACTGCGAGCACTAAGGTGCGCATTCCAGCACAAAAACAATCATCCCCCCAGCGCAGGCACTCGTGACGCAAGGGTGTCTGTGCCGGCGCACCGCTGCTGTTTGTGTGCCCCGCGCAGGGGAGAAGGACAGGAATGTGCTGCATCTTACAGAAACGGCGCATTTCTTCCCTTTAATTTTGGCGCACTGCAGCGCAGCAGGAAGGCTGGCTGCGCCCTTGTGCATTAAAATATTGTAAATGAGGCCCTTTGTTTGGAAACGCCAAGCCACTTGGCAACAGTGCAATAGAAGGCCAGATCATGAATATTAATTTACAGGGATTCTTTATAGCTCCATACCTTATTCGTGGTCCTAAGCCCTCAGCTGTGCTGGGAAGGACGCATAGATGTTCCCCATAGAATTCAGGTGAGGCACATATTTAGTTAATATCAGTACAAACAGTATAATCGTACAATTAAATTAGTGCTGTGATAGAAACACACTGCAGTTTGTGTATAGATGAAGCCCGCTAAGCCACTTTACTACAGCGCACACACACCCGGCTCATGACTATTAGTGAACTGGGTAGGGCAGAGGCATCATATGATCCCATCTAATAGAAGGGATATTATGAACAAAAGCTTCTGTTGTGTTGAAAGAGAGCAGATTCAGGCTGTTATATTTTTTCATTGCTGTGATTGAATATTAGATTTACCTTTGAAACAATGTCACAGGAGAGATTATGGACACACATTGAAAGGCAGTGAGTCCACTCCCCTATTGTGATTTGTTATGGCGACCTAGAAACTATTGAATCACCCCATTACTTCAGCTGAATAAATATGGCCACAACCCTAATATTATTACAAAACATAAAGCACATATTACGCTGTTTTCTTCCTGCAGTTTTTTCATTTAGCAATTTTAAAGTACACTACATTTCCCACAATCTGCTCCCCTGCGCAGAAAATGACAAAAGAGAGGAAATTCACAAAACATTATAGATGGGGCAGTCCATAACCCACATCCTTTTTTCTTGCATGTCGTACCTGAGTACTATTCGTTTGGATTTAGCACACTTTGGGCATTTGTTTATTCGTCATTTTGTTCAGACTATATTTTTGAGGCAAGCACAGTGCGTTTAAATCTCAGTTTGCTTGGCAAGTGATTTGTTCTACTGTTGGTGGCCTTGAGGTCTCGCACCATGTATGCTTGAACACTTAGTAGCAAAGAAACACAGGAGCAGGCGGTATTCAAAAGAAACCTGTGTGTTTTTTTTTGATAACTCTGTAGCCAATTCTATATATAAGGTAGTATACTCCTTTTTAGGTCTCGGCCTGCGTAGGCTGTGCTTGTGCAGTCTCGCTGGGCGAGAAATTATGTCTTATTTATTTTATTTATTTTATAAACTTGTAAGGCGCAACAGCTACCCAAATTCAAATTCAAATTCAAATTCAAAATTCAAAAAGAACTTTATTCGGTTTTCGTGGTGAAAGCCATAAAAGTACAAATATACACAATAAAAAGAAGAACAAATTATTAATAACATTAGAATCAAGATGTGTTAAAAATTAATCTCTCACAGAGAGCACTATTCTGTCTTTAAGGTCCGTATTTGATGCAGCTCTATGTTTTTCATAAGTTCGTGCGATGCCTGAGGCATAGTTTTAGATAGTGTACGACAGATTTCGTTGCTAAGGTGTTTTCCAAAAACTGCAGCGCCAGGTACGCTGGTCGGCATCTACGGATCTTCATGACTTTTAAAATTGGTATAATCCACCTTTTGCGAAATGGCGTGTAAAATCTGCAAAAAAAGAGAACATGTATCGTGGACTGACTTGAAATAGAGTCACATGGACACGGTGTCATGTTAGGGGTCCATATATTCTGTGTTGGAAATAAAACCATGATATGAAAGAGATTGAACCTGAATCGGGTGAGGAGAAGCTTTTCGAATTGCGTCAGGTCATACTGGAGATACGGTTGAATAGATGGAATCAGTTGTATCGTAAGGCAGTGTTGAACTGATGGCTTTCCTATTTCGGACATCAATCGCAGTTGAGTTAGATGAGACAGGCATAGCTTTTTTAAGTCTTTCTTTGCTATGTCCGTTACTGACTGTGGGTCTTCAAAGAATCTCAAGAGGCCGATATCCGCAAGGAAGGATTTTACATAGCTTAGCCACTTTATCTTATTCATACAGTCTAATTTCATACAGTCCTCGATGATTGCTCTTGTAAGGTGGCATTCATCTGTTGCCCATATTCTGCGCCACAGCATAATGGGTTGAATCTTGATCAGATCTGAAACATAGTCCAGTCCAAGTTCCAGGTGACAGCCGAAAGTAGTTGTGGTTTTCGGGATTGCTAATAGAAATTTTAAAAAGAGATTTTCAATTTTCTGTATTTGTTCAGCGTTAGCTGTTCCCCAAACTCCTGCACCGAAAATGGCCGTGCTAATGCATTTTGCGTTATAAATTTTTAACATCTCCATTATAGGTTTTTTTCCTAGACGGAGGGAGAATGCTTTTAGAGCACCAATTGTTCTTGTGAGAGACAGCTTGCGAGAAGTGATTGCTTGTTTCCAGTTAAACTCTTCGTCAATGAGGATGCCGAGGTATGAGTAAGTTTTAGTTCTTTCAAGAGGGATTTTATCCACAAGTATTGACTTTACTTTTTTCCTTTTGGTACCGGCGTGCATCACGAAGGTTTTTTTTATGTTGACTTTTAGGTTGAGACTTGCCATAAAAGTACAGTAGTTGTTAAGTGCTTTTTGTAACTGGATTGGGGTTCGCGCGAGGATTACCGCATCGTCTGCGTATAACAATGCTGGGATCGGTCGCCGACCCACTTCTGGCATGTCCTGTACGCCCTGTAGCATAGCCGCTTCGAGTCCATTCGTATAGAGCGTAAATAGGAAGGGGGCCAGTACACACCCTTGCCTGACCCCCTTCTCTACTGGGAAGCTGTCTGTAAGTTGGCCCTCCAATCCATATCGGACCTTTCCTGTGGCTCCGGAGTATAACTCGCGCAGGAAATCTATAATGGCAGGCTCGATCCCCATTTGCAGCATTATTAACCAAAGTTTTGAATGTTCTACGCAGTCGAACGCTGCCGTAAGGTCAACGTAGACCATATGTAGAGTTGATTTTTTTGCCAAAGTGTATTTTCCAGCCAGTAGTGTTAAGTTCAGAACTTGGTCCACTGTGCTTAGTCCTGACCTAAACCCGTACTGAAGATCTGATAATGCCCCATGTTCTAATGTCCACTCCTGGAGACGGTCTAGTAGTATCCTCCCTGCCATCTTTCCGACCGAATCCAGGAGGGAGATGGGACGGTAGCAAGTTGGAGAGTCTCTATTACCTTTCTTAAATATGGGGACCAGGATCGATGTAGACCAGGAGTTCGGAAGGCTGACTTCCTTGGCTGCATTCAAAACCCTGGTTAAAAGAGGGGACCAGAGATCAGGGATTGATTTGTAGAGGTCCATTGGGACTGAGTCCGGTCCTGGAGCTTTGCCATTTTTTGCAGACGTTATTGCTTTTGTTACTTCGTTCATAGTGAAGTGAATTTCTATCGGGTAAATCACCGGAGGGAGGAGCTGGGAAGTAGGGACCGAGTCTCCCGATTTATCCTTACTAAAGACCCCTGAGAAGTGTTGCACCCAGTCCTCAGCGTTTATTGCAACATCCAGCGAAGGACCGTCATTGTTTCCATTTAAAAATGGCGTTTTTACAATTTTCCAGAAGGCTACATTGTCCTTTTGTGTACTGCTATTTAAAAGTTGGGTCCAGAGATTGCTCTGTATCTCTATTTTTCTCTGCCTGAGTGAGAACTTGTATGCTTTCCTTAGATGCACAATCTCTTCTCTGTTACGATCTTTCATTGCTAAGGCTTTCTTTAATGCTGAGTAGGTTTTAGTGCACTGAGTGTTAAACCATCCTTTTCTTAGAATGTTGTTTTTTTTCCTAGGTTTAGTTAGTTCTGTACCGATGGTTTTCACTATCTCGTTGTAATTAGTCAAGATTTCCGTTGGAGTGGCCTGAGGATTTAGACAATTGTCAATGTGAGTCCTGCATTTTTTGATTATACTTGCGCAGGTAGAGTCTTGATCTAGGTTGCCCCATTTGAGGGTGAAACCGTTCAGTCTGTTTAATGTGAGGTTTTCTTGTTGTAAGAGGTCAGTGTGAACCTTAGTTGGCATTTTATGATGGTTAGGCTCTAAGTAGATTAGTCTGAGTGGGTGGTGATCACTAAGTGCATTATTATCCACTGCAAAATGCTTTATGTTTGTAGCGCTATTAATGGAGATTAGGATGAAATCGATTAGTGTCTGGGCGCCTCTTCCATGGAATGTTGGTTTAAATTGAGTGGTTGGCATCATTAGCAGATTTGCAAACCCTATGTCTAACTCAGACATGATAGCCTGCATGATGTTTCCTTCCTCTGTATGGGAAAAATGGGTAATAGGGTTGTCTTGTTCATCAGTAATCCCACATGTTGGGGCGTCGCTTTTGCTACAAATGTGAAGATTGAAATCTCCGCCCCAAATTATGGAGTGGGAGACCTTGGCGTGTTTGATTTTTAATTCACTTGTTGCAGCACTAATTTCACTTAGAGCTTTAGTAAATTCCAGCAGGGTCATATTGTTGTAGAAATTTATTATGGTATAGATGACTTGTTGTGATAACTTTATATCAATAATCTGATAATTCTGGTGGAGTACTATTGGCGTTAAGTCCTGACAGGGCCAGAGATTAGAGATGTATGTGATTAAGCCCCCTTTACTTCTCCCAAAGAGTGATTTTGTTGCTTGGGAGAAGTAGGTTCTGAATCCCACCAGATGAATTGGATCGTTCAGCCATGTCTCCTGGAGGCAGACTAAGTCATTTGTGTGAACCAGATCTAAAAAGGTTTTTTCTAGATACTTGGTTGCCAAACCCGCCACATTCCAGAATAGCATTTTCCTCCCAATTTCTGTGTTGGAATTGGCGGGTTGAGACGGCGGGTCAGGTTGCTCTACTTCTGGAATCAAATTTGGATGATCTGTGTTCGAAGTTACCTCGACTGCTATGTCCGTGGAGGGGTGAAGCGTGGGGTGCAGTCTAAGGACAGATTTACTTTGATGGAGACGATCGTTGGTCTGATTACTTTCATTTTGAGTTGTAATTTCTAAGGTAGGATCATCTTTTTTATATTGTTGAGGGCTATAAACCTTGTCAAACGACTTACTCTTCGATTTGATTGGTGAGGGGGAAAATTGAAGTCTGGGACTGTGGGAAAAATTTGATGTGACACGGTGTGATAGTGGTCAGTCGACCATGTCCAAACAGCTGTAATGATTGAAGGTTGGGATTCCGGTCCAGGGTTCCCTGTACTGATGTTGGTACGTCCTTCTACCGTAGTTGTTCCAACCACCTTGTTCTCTATGGTCGTATCCCCATTCTCCCTGCGGCTGGAACCTTTGGTGATTGCCCTGCCCTCTGTCACCCTGATTCCAGTTTCTTGGACCTTGGTCGGGTTGGCTCCATGACCAGTTTGATGGCCAACTAGGGTCCTCGTAACGGTTAGTTTGTCGAGGATAGAAGAACGACAAGCGTTTGACATTAATACCATTGTTCTCTTCTGGGCTGTCCCACGAACAGATGTAGTCCACTGCTCGTGGATTTTCAAAGTTAACTATTATACAGTCACCATGAATTGTTTTTGGCTGGTGACCTATCCAAGACACCCTTCTGACTGTGGTGATTCTAGTGATGGTGTTTGGGTGGTTGGGCCTGTTGATGTTTAGCCAATAGCGTGCTTTGTTTAGTAAAGACCAGGTAGGTTCGTCTGTGTCTTTACTTAGTTCTGGGACTCCTGTTAATATAGCAACAAAGGGTGCAGCTTCCGGCGGGAGATTTACTACTTTGGGCCATCTTTTATTTGTTCGCTCTGGTTTGGTATTTGTTCTCTGCGGTAGATCTTGTCGAGGAGTATTTGATGCAGGTGGAATAGTGAGGGTAGTTGCTGGTGCTATTTTTTCCGAAATCTGATTTGAAAGTGGTTGATTTTGTGGGACTGTAGTCGTTTTTGCCTTTTCCTGGTTAGGCTTGGGTTTCAAGGGAGCAGTTTGTTTAGTTAATGTTCCTTTGCGTTCGCTTATATTTGTGTTTATGTTGGTTGTGGGTTTAATGGTAGCAGGATTGTTCACTCCCTGTTTCTGAGTATTGATGGCGTTCGTTTTACTAGAGTTAATGGTGAGATCTGATAAAGTTAGAAGGTCTTTTTTCTTTGAGTTGGAAGTTGTGTTTACTGTGGCTATCAATATGGCCATTTGCTTTTCTATTATTTCAAGGCTTTTTTGTATGGGATGAAGCTGGTGTTTAATTATTCCCAATATTTCTTTCAGTAGGAAAGATTCTGCCTTTAGATTACTTGTGGTTTTTGTTGAATTTTGAGCCGACTTGTCTTGTCGAGGTTGTTTTGTATTAGGTCTGTTCAGGTGATCTTCAATTATGAGTACATCAGACGTAAAGTTATTAGGGTAATCTATTTTGAGAGTATTCTGTAAGTTTAAAACCTTTGAAGATGATTCAGAGTCAGGGATGATGAGAGTTGTAGTTGATGGACTCGAAGAGCATAATCCGGGTAGGGTCTGAGTTTTGGGAATAGCTCCTTCCCTGATGCCTCTAGGGTCAGATTGTGTTAGCTCCGTTTGTGTTGAATCAGTTTGTATTGATTGTATAGTGGCAAAAATATCAGGAGTCTGTTCGAGGTCCTGAGAAGACTGTGAATTGGACAATTGCGAGGCTACTGAAAGGTCAACTGTATTAGGTAGTGCATGTATTTCAACATTTGTCTCAGAGGTTGACTTATTTTGTAGAGCAGCGTTTGGAGTTTGGGCCTGTGCCAAGACACCCATGGATGAACGTCGTGCTTGATCGAGTTCAAAAGAGACACGACGGTCAATCATTAGCACTGTTTGGTCAATAGTTTCATTTACTTTATGTAGAAACTGTTCAATGGGGCCAACTGTGGTCGCCATATTTTTCTTTAAGGTTTTGCTTCTTGAACCTCTTGTTGACATAGTGTGTCTCTTGGCCAAGTAGAATGGATTATCTGACTTTCCACTGCGTTATGCTTCGTGAGTTAATGTTATGCACTCAGTGGGAATATTTAGTACTATTACTCAAGTAGTTTACCTTACAGATGTCAGGGGGGTGCGGCCGGTCCGGTCTCCTCCGGTCTATGACGGGCTAGGACGGGCCCACCCTTGGCCCAGGCTTCGCCCAGCGTCCCGCTCGCGTCCCGCGAGACGGGTTTGATGGTGATTTAAAGCGCCGCCTGGCGCACGGTGACGTCGCTGTACCTTGCAAGGGCTTCTGGTTCTTGCAGTGAAGCCCCTCGCCGGTCTCCTCCTGGCGCCTCCGCTCTTGGTGGTATTACGAGCGGTCGGGCAGCTGGAGACTGGCGGGCAGGTGCAGCCGTTCTCAGAGGTGCAGATAGCGGGATTCCTGGTCACAGAGATAGCGTGACAGCAACTGGGGCAACAAAGCAGTTCCACACGGGATCGCCCACTTGATAGGTTTGATGGTGATTTAAAGCGCCGCCTGGCGCACGGTGACGTCGCTGTACCTTGCAAGGGCTTCTGGTTCTTGCAGTGAAGCCCCTCGCCGGTCTCCTCCTGGCGCCTCCGCTCTTGGTGGTATTACGAGCGGCCGGGCAGCTGGAGACTGGCGGGCGGGTGCAGCCGTTCTCAGAGGTGCAGATAGCGGGATTCCTGGTCACAGAGATAGCGTGACAGCAACAGCTACCCAAATAGGGTTTCCCGGCGCCAAGAGACACAGAAATGCAGTGAGAGTGGAACGTCATAGGTCATTCAGAATTATTGATCAAACAACCAGGTTTTTATTTCTTTCCTGAACTTAGAGTAACTCTCTTCTTTGCTTATGTGGATAGGTAAGGTGCTCCACATAGAAGGACCCTGATGGGCAAAAGATCTCCCTCCCATTCTGGAAAGCTTGAATCTGGGCACACAGTATGTTGCTGCTGAGAGTGACCGTAAGTTTCTTTTAGGGATGTAGGGGTGCACTAATGCCCGAAGGTAATTGGGTGCAGTGCCTGCTTTTATTTTAAACATATAGTTTAAGGTCTTAAATCTGATGCGGTTTTCCACTCTAAGCCAGTGAAGTTTGCGCAAGTGGGGGGTCACATGGGTATTTTTGGGTATTTGACAGAGAATCCGGGCAACCGCATTTTGTATCATCTGAAGTCTCTTTATTGTTCCTTTGTTGGTGCCTAGATATAAGATGTTCCCGTAGTCAAGCCGGGATGTAAGTAAGGCATTGACTACTGTTTTCTGCATAGAGATGGGCAGCATCCATAATATCTTTTTGAGCCATCTCAGGATGGTGAAGCAGAGTCCAACCACTTTGCTGACCTGTTGCTTCATGGACAACGAGTTGTCCAGGATTACCCCCAGATTCCTAGCATGAGAAACTGGTGTTGGAAGATTTCCTATCTGGGAAGGCCAATGTGAGGCATTCCATAGGTCGGGTTGTTTACCCATTAAAAGAATCTCTGTCTTGTCTCCGTTTAATTTCAGCTGGTTCACATTCATCCAGTTGGAGATGTTCTGGAGACCTTGTTTGAGCAGAGACGGAGATGATGGGTGGGATTCTGATAGCCTGAAGATAATCTGGGAATCATCCGCATACGTCATGAAGGTCAGCCCAGATTTTTCGGCTAAATCCGCCAGGGGTCTTAAGTACAGATTAAAGAAAAGAGGGCTCAAAATTGATCCCTGTGGTACTCCATGCGGGGAATTGAATGATTCAGAGCATGCCATAGATGAAGCTATCTGGAAGGTCCGTTGGTCCAGGAAGGATTTGATCCATTTCAAGGCATTGCCTTGAATTCCATTATTTTCTAGCATGATGAGCAGCTTTTTGTGTGACACAGTATCAAAGGCTGCGCTTAAGTCTAGTAGAATAAGCGCAACCGTTTGACCATCGTCAAGGTGTTTCCGGAGAGTCTCAGAGACTCCCAACAGAGCGGTTTCTGTAGAGAAGCCCGCTCGGAAGCCCGATTGGGTTGGATGAAGAAGGGAATTTTCTTCAGCAAATGTGGTAAGGGCAGAATGTACATGTTTCTCCAGACATTTAGAAAAGGCTGGGAGAAGGGAGATGGGTCTATAATTAGCTAATATATCGGGGTCTGCTGTTGGTTTTTTCAGAAGAGGGGTTACTATAGCATGTTTCCATAGACTGGGTACTTCGGGGAGCTCCAAGGATGAATTTAAGGTATCAACAATGATTTTAAGGGAGGAGGAGTTTAGCTCTTTCATGATATTCATAGGAATAGGATCCTGCGGAGAACCGGATTTAATAGACTTCATGATGGATTGAAGGGTATCAGTTGTTATAGGCGGCCAATTTAGTAGGGTTTGATTAACAGTGGGAGTGTTCTCCATATCTTGTTTAATGGTAGTGTCAACGTTGTTCTTATCTATTCCAGTAATTAATTTCTCTATTTTATCAAAAAAGAATTGGGCGAGGTCCTGACATTGCTTTTTATTCAATGGGCGGGCCGGGGCTATGGTTTGAGCTCCCGCTAGATCTTTTACCGTATTGAATAAAGTTTTAGGTTTATTCACAGCTTCCGTGATGGTGTTAGAAACATATACGGCGCGTGCGTTCTTACATGCTGTGTGATATACATTTCTGGCAATTTGATATCGTTTTTTCTTGTCCTGAGCAAAGTCTTTGCGCCACAATCTTTCTAGTACCTTGCATTTGATTTTTTCCTCTTTAAGGGAATCAGTAAACCAAGGGGCCGGAGGGCGGTGTCTGTTTCTCTTAGTGTTTGAGGTAGGCAGACACGAGTCAGCCGCTTGGCGAGCAATTGTTGAGTGGCAGTTGCAATGCCTTCCATATCTTGGATTTTATTAGGTACATTCGTACAAAGTGCCGTGTTGAGTTTAGAGATGTCTAGTTTTTTCCAATTTTTTCTAAATAAGACCTGGGGTATAGAAAGAGAGAGGGAATTGGTAGGTGGTTTCAGATTAAATTTGATTAAATAATGATCAGACCAGCAAACCGGGGTATTGTCCTGCCAGATAAGTTCTGGGAGATTTGAAAGAATAGGGTCGAGCAGATGCCCAGCCTTATGGGTGGGTCCAGAATTAATGAGGTTAATACCTAGTGCTGGCAGATCATCTAGTAAGTTCACACAGGCGGTGTTAGAGAGATTCTCTAAGTGTAGATTTAGATCTCCAATAATAGAGAAGTTTTTACAGGCCAATGAAGGAGGGGTGATGTGGTCTGCAAATTCAGAAGCCCATTTGGTACCATTCCCAGGAGGCCGGTAAATTAAGGAGCCTGAAAACGTAAAATTAGGATTCAGACAGAGTTTAAAAAGTGTGGATTTACAGTCAGAGATCTGTAACGTCTCAAGTGCACATGTGAAAGTTTTATCGTAAATAATTGCAAGTTCACCCCCGGTTTTCCGGGTTCTGTCTTGTCTGAGAATCGCATATGTAGTAGGCAGGGCGATGGCCACATCCGGGCCAGAGCCCTCATGAAGCCAGGTCTCAGTGAGGAACAATGCGCTAGGTTTTTCCTCTAGCAGCAGTCTTAGAGTAGGGAGGTAAATGAGCCAGCTCTTTTCCATTGGCTGGCTTCCTAAACGGCGGCCAGCCATTGAAGAAAAGCTCTATTCCTTTAAGGCCTGTCACTTTCGGATTGAGGGGCGTGTTTTTTGCTGTCCTTTCTATCGTGACGTCATCCGTCACTCAACAAAAAACACACGCCCCCCCCCAGTCTGAAAAGGACGGGGCTTACAGCGAAAACAGAATGTCATGGGGAGTGCTTGCTCCGTTCCTCTCCAGCCTTGAAATTCGTTTCAGTAACTGTGTCAGGTAATTTTGAACTGCAGAATGTAGGGACCAGAACACAGTGCACCGACCCTTTGCCATTTCTCGTTTGTATAAAACCTTTCTTTATGCCTTCTGTTCCTGCCTATGCTCGTGTCTCCACCCCTGTCTGCCAGTATTCGATGTATTTCCTTCGCTTTTTCCCTTTGTTCCACGTTCTGTCTGTCATAGTGTTCCTGATTTCGCGTGTCTCTGTCCCTATCTGCTTAATGTTATCTGCCTTTCTATGTTTAATACCCCTTCATCTCTGTATCTATTCTCCCTGTGTCTCTTCCTCCTGGTGTGTCTCATTCTGTCCCTGGGTCTGTGTTGGCGTCCCTGCTCCTATCAGCCTATGTTTAATGTCTCTTAATCCCCCTGTGACCTTTGTCTCTTCCTGCTCGTGCCTCCGTGTGTCTTTTCATGTTAGTGTGTGTGCCGCTCAGTCCCCCTGTCTGTGTTGGCGTCTCTGTACTACTATGTTTACTTCCTCAACTCCGCGTTTTCTTTGCCTCTTCCTGACCCTGTCTGCGCGTGTCTCTTTCTCCTGGTGTGTCTACTTCTATCATTGTGTCTGTATTCGCGCCTCTATCCCGTCAGGGGCGGCTCTAGGCTCATGGCGGCCCTGGGCAGGGAGCGTAGGTAGGGGGCTCCGGAAGAGGGGGTCCGGGCGGGGCCGAGCACCCCAGAGCTCAGGAAGGTGGAACAGAGCCGGAGGCCGCCAAATCCCTGCCAGGGGCCGCCACGCAAATATGTATCCATCCTCAGAGGATTATTATATTAAGGATATATAATGGAGTGGTGGCCCCTGGGGTTTGGAGGCCCTGTGCAGGTGCACAGATTGCACATGCCTAAGGCCGCCCCTGGTCCCATCTGTCTATGTTAAGGTCTCTTCATCTTCATTTCTCTCTGTGTTCTGTGCCTCTCCCTGCCTGTCTCTTCCTGTTGGTGTGTCTCGTTACCTCCCTGTGCCTGTCTTGGCGTCTCTGCCCGTGTCCCAGGCCTCTCCCTGTCCCCTTCGTCCGCGCGTGCCCCTCTCCCTGAGAGCACGCCTGTGTTTGTGTACATACTGAATGTAAATGAATGAAAGTTACATCCCCAGATGTGATTAGGGCCCATTTTTAGGGGGCACCGCAGCATTGATTTTGGCCACACGGAGCGGGGGAGTGAGTGGAGCTTCGGGCGGCTTGGGTGAGTGCCTCTGGAATTAGATCTGTGCTATTAGTGGGGCAGGAGCCTCATCAATACCCAGGACTTCCAGGGTAGGAGGGCTTGTCAGCTCCACTGTCTACAGCAATGGACTCTCAGTTTCAAGCATAAGATTCTTCTCCCATATTTTTAATTTCACACCAGCGAACATTCCTCTATTCCACAGCTGAGTCATCTGCAAGGCGAGTAGAGCTGGAAAATAGTTAGACCCCTCATGCCAGGCTCTGGTTTATAGGTGGCAGTATCCAGTTCTTCTATGTGGTTGTTGGTGTTTTTCAGTTTTATTTCTGGTTTGGCATATGGAGATACTCGTATATATCTCACTCAGCACTTAGGTGGGTTTTAACGAGTTTCCAGGAATAGTGAGTGATGTGAGCATCCTCGTGCTGAACTGCTGTACATCCTGAATTCACGTTAACAATACTCTAAAAGGGTAATATTTAAAACATGTCCACTACTGGAAGCTGCAGTGTTGCCTTCTGTGTTGGAGACTACAGATTCCAATTTCCCATGTTTGTCAAGAACAAGTCTGTATATATTTTTCCAAGTGAAAGTCTTAGTACATGGCTCATAGCTCTTAAGAAGTGCACCAGATTCTTGTTTCCTCTTACTTTTGGGTGTTTTTAAAGCCCGTGGTTAAGTGTTATAATTGCCAGGGCCTGAGATATTTCTCAGAATGCCACCGAGGTTGGCACTCTGAATCATGGTACTTTATAACTGTTCATATGTGCAGACAGCCTTAAGTCAGGCTCATGCTGCAAATGTAATGAGTGTAATGAACCTCAATTCGTGCCCTGAAAAAAGGGTCTCACAATGAAATGTTTTGAGATATCCACAGGCTGATAAGTAAAAAGATTTGTAGGCAGGCCTGTTATACATCAGGCTGGAATGACTCTGGTAAGATCACCCATATGTCTTGGATGCAGTATGTCTGACTGGCTCTACTCAGCCTTGTTTCTACCCTGGTAACCTACACGCCACCCACTGCCTCCTCCAACCCATCATTCACCCAACCTACCCCAAATCTCTGTCCCCGCATTATGTAATTTTTCACCTTCCTCTCCCTGCCAACCCTATCCTGGCTATAGATGATGTGTTGCTGCCTGAAAATGATTTATGCCAGTCTTTAGGTGACCATTCACGGCATTTACCCTGGTTGTGATCGTTATTTTTTTCTTGCCTCTGTTCCCTGCTTGAGATCGTTTTTTTCTTGCCTCTGTTCCCTGGGGCGTTACTAGGCAGAGATGGGCGTGTGGCTGACCTACACTGAGGGAAGCAAAGGGTGAGCTCTGGGAGTTGGTGGGGGCCTCGAATAACCCATTTGTAAATAAGGAGACTCCCCGGGGTGAGGGTGTGTGTGTGTGTCTCTGTGGCTTTGTGTGTCTCTGTGGCTTTGTGTGTGTGTGTGTCTCTCTGTGTGTGTCTCTCTGTGTGTGTCTCTCCGTGTGTGGCTCTCTGTGTGTGTGTGGCTCTGCCTATGTGTGTGTGGCTCTGTCTGTGTGTGTGGCTCTGTCTGTGTGTGTGTGGCTCTGTCTGTGTGGCTCTGTCTGTGTGTGTGTGGCTCTGTCTGTGTGTGGCTCTGTCTGTGTGTGTGTGTGTGTGTGTGTGGTTCCGTCTGTGTGTGTGTGGCTCTGCCTGTGTGTGTCTGTGTGTGTGTGGCTCTGTCTGTGTGTGTGTGGCTTTGTCTGTGTGTGGCTCTGTCTGTGTGTGGCTCTGTCTGTGTGAGGCTCTGTCTGTGTGTGTGTGTGTGTGTGTGTGGCTCTGTCTGTGTGTGTGTGGCTCTGTCTGTGTGTGTGTGGCTCTGTGTGTGTGTGTGTGAGGCTCTGTGTGTGTGTGTGTGTTGCTGTGTGTGTGTGGCTCTGTGTGTGTGTGTGTGGCTCTGTGTGTGTGTTGCTCTGTGAGTGTGTGTGTGTGTGTTGCTCTGTGTCCGCTAATACTCTCTACTACTCTCTAATGCTCACCTATTGCCATTGTAAATGACAATACCATTTATTTATGTTATTAAAAAAATGAAAAATGAAAAAAATGCCATTTGCAATGCCAATAGCTCTAACTTTAATAAAGCCAAGACCATTGCATTGCAAATGCTTGTTTTTAAATGTGGCTACCGATATTTGTGACTCAGTGGTGACTGCGATAACAAGTACCTGTGCATTCCGGGGCAAGAAAATCAATGCAGAACAAGCAAATGATGAATACTGAGAATGCTCTATATGCTGCATTCTGCAGCACACATAGAAAGAGGAAATGTCCTGAATGGATTGAAGGTGTATCTTCCTGCAGAAAATCAATCAGGCCTGCAACACAGGACAGGGAAAAGGACAGGAATGCACTGCATCTCATAGATATGGCGCATTCCTGCCCTTTTGGTTTGACGTAGGGCATCGCAGCAAGATTCCTACGTCATAACCTCATAAATAAGGTCCGGAAAGTTCCCATGGCATATGGGTACATTAGGTTCAAGCAAGAGGCCATATTACGATTTGATGGAGCAGAACTCTGAAAAACGATATGATGCATATTATACAGAAAATGAGGCTACTAATGCGTCTAAGAAAGTAAAATCCGTTTACAAGCCACAGATGGTAATTATGGCAGAAGAAGGCAACCCAGGTTTGTTTCAGCACTCAAAATTCATCTGAGTACCCCCCTCCCTCCCCCTTTAGTGGAATCAAGGCCAGAATCAGAAACCCCACTGACAGGGCCACTAAGTCAACAAGCATTTGCAATGCAATAGGTCTCGCATTTACGAGAGATTGGGCTATTGGCCTTGTAAATGACAATACCTTTTATTTATGTGTTGTTTTTAAAACAGATAAATAAAAGGCATTGTCATTTACAATGCTTATAGCTTAAACTCGCAAATGTAAGACCTATTGTATTGCAAATGGTGTTAGGAGAGTTCGTGTCCTGCTTATTTGCAAGATGAGGTAAAGCTGAGCAATGGTGAATAGAGTCGGAGCAGTCATCGCGAGAAGTTCGTGGTAGACATTGGATTACAGGAGAAAATCAAGTGTTATGAAAATTTTAGAGCTGAGAAGAGTCAACTGAAAGTTGCCCTTTGCTATTGAGAATGAGCCACAGGGGAGAGCTCAAGCAAACTCACTGGTCGTCTACCTGAAGCCACAGCAGTCTTTCAAGGAAATTAATTACAGCTGGGTGGTGCGCGTTGGCCATTCTCCGCATCAACCTGGATGTCGGAGTTCAGCGGGGGAAAATAGTACAGACCAATTTAAAGAGAAAAGGCTGCCAGTTTCAAGCACCCTGTTGGAGAATTAAAATATAAAAACGGGTGCCTGCTAAAGTATGAAGTGTGGTGCCTGTGTTGTTAATGCTCAAAGTTAAGCATGCACCCGGGGGCGGGAAAGCAATGAGGTGCAAAGTGTGGAAAAGCTGGCGCCATGGTGCAACCTAAAGAGCAGCACCCGTGTTGTGAAAATAAAAGCAGAGAAATTGACATAGAGTTGGGCGAGCCGTGCGGCCGTCATTGTTTGCTTAGTTTGAGTTTCCCGGTAAGCCATGATGGTGGGGCAACGAGACTAAGGACGTGCGAGAGGGATGTTAAAAACGTAGCGATTGGGTCGATGACTCTAAACAATTAATGTCCTCACAGGGCCCTGAAAAACGTGCATGCAGAAGCAGGCCCAACTAATAACAAGGAAGTAGAACTACCAGTGTGTGCGTGCGTGCGTGCACAGTCTGCTGTTTTTCAAAGCACATACTCGTGCTTGTGGCGTGCCCCTGCTTGCTCCCGGAGGGCGTATGCACAAGTATCTGCTTCGAAAAAGAGCTGAAGGACGGCTAAAGGTCTCCTATGCAGCGCATGCCTGCTGCGTAGGAGAGACCCAAAAATGGGGGCAGAATGGCCTAGACCAGTCATTACAGATAGAGCGTCTGTAACCCTGGTCCTAGATGCTAAAATAGTCATCTTTTTAAGTAGAGGGCGTAAGGAACCTGAAAGGTGGTGTAGATAGAGCCTAGCAACGGTGCCAGGGCAAGCTCTGGGACACCCAAGAATGTGGTTCCTCCTAAGGTGGCAAAAAACACATGTGAACCTCTAGACCCAGAGGGAGTTTCCAGGTGGACCCAAAGGGCAGTGTGTTTTTGAGGGAAGCAAATGCTGATTTGTCATATGAGTGGTGCAAAGGACTCCTATTGAGTTTAGAACAAAAATTAGGGGAACTTGTTGGTTCTGAGGTTGGACTGAATAACCAGGGATCTCTATTTGGCAATGACTTTATTAAGGAGATTGGGCGTTATGTGCAAATCTTTACTCCACTGGACAAGGCTCACGTCTCACTGATGGTCTTTGATCGGGTCTCTCCCAGGGCTGGCAGATACAAGGGTCACCCGCTGGCTGTGCCACCTACTTCAGACCCTACTTCAACTACCTGCAGTAGAGATACACCCAACCAATGTTCTTCTCACAAAGAAGAAGAGGAGGATTCCTTGGAATCAAGAGGACAACTAAGAGGAAAGGGAGTTCAAGGTAAGAGTTTTCTTCTCCCCCCACGTGAAAGTGGGGAGGCAGGTTCGCCCTTTGTGCATAAAATTGGGAGCTAATTTCAAGTAACCCTTAGGTTTGTCATGCAGTCTGGGTGCTCCCAATAGAAATGTATGCCACACAATACAGACAAGGTTTCCTATATGAATACAACTCTCTCAGGAGGAAATAGATTTAATTTTACTGGGGGTACAGGATTTCCATCAGAAAGGGCCAATAGAACCTTGTTTGGTACACCTAAAAGGGGTTGTAAGTAATAAATTTCCCAGCCATTTCCCAGCTAGGCTTGCTGTATACAAATACCACTAAATAGATACATATCTCCCTGAGGCAAGTGGTAGATCAGGATTATGGGCTTGACAGGAAAGGCATCTGTACACCATTTTCGAAATGGGGTTACATTTAGAAGGACCAACTTAAAACATTTAGGAAACGGCCTTTACAACGCAGACTTTGGCATGCGTGTCATTTCCCCGCAAACTGAACAAAGCTTTCCTTAACCACGCATATGCGTGGTTAAGGCAGTCGGCGTTCTAGCTGTCTGATTGGGCGGGCAGAGAAATTAGAAGGATCGCTGCAGGAAGACCAGGGAAGTGGCGAGGTAAGTTGGGCTGGGGCCGGGTGGGGGCCAGTTTTAGGGCTCGGGCATGGGGCTGGGGTCAGGGTAGTGTTTTGGGGCTGCATTTTAGGGCTCAGTGTAGGAGGTCGGGTAGTTAATAGGGCTAGGGTGGGTAAATTAGAACACAGGAGTTGCGGATTTTAGGCTAAGGACACAGGGGCTGGGATGGGATCTTTACCATGCATAAACCTGTACCAAACAGGCCTCTACAGAGAAATCCATTGGAAGGGCATGCATGGTAAAGATGCGGTTGTTGTAAAGATTGCATGGTTAAGGCATGCGTGGTTTAGGCATGCGTAGTTGTGTCATACAACCATAACATTTGCCAGAAATCAGAAGGCAGAAGGATTGACCTAGATACTCCTGGGCAATTTGGAGGCCATTATAATGTTAAGAGTGATGGTTTCACATGCATCTTGAGATGGTGATGCTCCCACATATCTCGCAGAATAGACCAAGGGGTCAAACAACACCACGATCACTGAGCAAATTTAAGGTGCATCAACGATTTATGGCGCAACAAAAGGGACCAGTCTTCATTGGTTAAGAAGAACGGACAAGGGTTTGGACGGAAGATCCAGCACAAACTTATAGCGAGAAGAAGGTGCCCTCAAAATCTTATCAAGCCATTCTGAAACTTGTTGTTCTTGTCTTTGTGGCTAAGACCTCTCCTTTTTCCTACTGTCCACGTTGGCTTAGTCAAAAACGTCTTTGGGGGAAAAACATTGCGAAGTTTGTACAACGGCTTTTGATGGCTTGAAGAGCTGTTATGCCTTAATTAAGGCTTCCTAAGATCCAAACACCGCTGATGGGCAGCTCCAGCACTTTTTCAGCTGACAAGGAGATTCCAGTCATGACGGCAATAGGCAGTTCCATATATACTAGCACACTGCCCTTTCTGGGCCGTTATCTGTGGTGGCATTAAAGATCACAGTACGAAAACAGCTGTACTAAAATGGTAACAAAACAGTATGCTTCTCTCTTATGGTTAATATGTACCAGGGAGCACCTTACTAAGCCAGTGCAGCCCGCCAAAACGGTTATCTGCACAACCCTAAAAAGTTAGCACGAGGATCCATGGATGATCAATGTAATGCCATTCACACAAGGACACTTTTTGAACACATTTTTAAATGGCCTCATCTGACTTTCTTGTAACCATTTCGATCATAGTTTTAAACTAAAATGCAATTGCCAAACATGAAAATAACAGCGGCATTAAAGATGGCGGCATTTTGCTGTGATTACATTCTTACACCTTGTTCTTGTGATCAGGAGCGGCCCGTGCAGGTAAGAGCGGTGGGGTGGGTGGGGGGGAACTCGACAGATGAACGAGGGAAAATTAAATAAATTATTAGTTTTCCCTCGTCGTCGTCGTCTGTCGAGTCACCCCACATCCTGCCCCACAGCCCCACCACTCTTACGGCAGGCTGATCTTGCTTGTGATATTCCAGCAACAACATTCTCCAAGACTACAAACGTGTTTGCATTTTGTATCTTAGAAAACTGAATTTGGTTCACAACCCAACGTGGTGCAATTTGAAAACACCAAATGTAGTGGTCCTAACACATCAAAGGCTTTTCTCCGTAGTGAAGCCTGCTATGCACAAAGAGCAGACTTTGTTACTAAGAAAATCAAAACAATATTGTGCAACAAAGTGGCTTTGGAAATGTCTTTGTGATTCGCAATGCTAATAATGCAAGCCACTCTTTGCGATTTTCAAGAAAAGTGAACTGTAAAGGAAAGATATCACCTTAGGACTCTCAAGGAAACGTGCCAATGCTTTGCGAACACTCATACAGTTACCAATGCTTTGTGACTACTCCTACAGTTGTTAAGCATTGAAAGGATAATGATTGCCGCTGTCAGTTGATAACCATTGAAACAAGGGAAGCTATGAGGGACACCTGCCACACTGAGAATGACAGCTGTGCGCATCAGAGGGAACACTCAGCAGGGCCAAGGTCTACTGCATGCCCGACATCACCCTGTGCTCCCTTCAGAAATGTGTGTTCAGTTTTTAGGTGTTTTGGTCCTGTTCCTTAACCCCTCCCCTGCTGGTGACGGAACCGCTCCATCATCAGCCGCGGTCGCGCTGTGCTGATGACGCAGCGGTACCGTCACGGCCTGCTCGGCACGCCTGCGCGGAGCGGATTCCGCGCCTGCGCTGAGCGTTCCATTAAGCGGGCGGGGCTGTGACGGAACCGGTCGGTCATGAGCACAGCGCGACCGCGGCTGGTGACGGAGCAGTTCCGTCACCAGCATGGGCACACCGCGCGGCCCCCCCGCCCCTTAGCGCTGCAGCAGAATAGCCGCCGCAGCGAAGGGGTTAAAAGACAGATAGCACAAAATTGGCACTCTGAGAATAGTACAAGGAATGTTGGTGTTCTCCTGCACAGGTTAGCGCCAAACCCAGAAAGGCACCCCAGGGATGCACCTAACACCCTATTGCAGCGGTTCTCGACCTTTTGACTTCTGTGGACCCCCACTGAATCATTACTGGAATTTGGGGACCTCCCACTGAGTCATTATTGGAAGCCGGGAACCCCTGGCCAAAGCAATTTTTATAATTTGGACCTCAAAACAATACACAGAAATACAAAAACAAGTATACACCAAAGAAATGCTCAAATGTAGAATTTTTTTGTGTGATTCATAATCAAATATAGAACAGTTTTACAATTTTGAATGCTGCTTCATCATTTGTATATACTTTATTAATTCTAGTTAATTTTAATACTATTTCATTTTGCAGAACAGATCAGAACCACTGTCCTACCGCACTGAAATGAATGCGATTATACAAATATAAGCATCGCTTTATGCTTTGTAGTAGGCCTCCGTGCGCCTGCACAGAATGGGCACAATTGTCATTGTAATCATGGCACTCGTGGAAGGCGCGAGGCGACGCTTTCTGCCAGCTCGTCAGATATTCTGAGAAGAATAAGCCGCTCTTATTATCCTGGGCAGCCGCGCTCTGTGAAAGGTGCTGACAGCCCTCCAAGGTTGCATCGGGTTTTTTCTCAGCTTTGTTTCTGGAGTGGCGCATCAGACTGCAGAGGATACATCTGCGCATAATGGCCTCTTTCGGCTTCCGTAATGGAGCGTAGCGGCCCACCTGGCACGCGGACGGGCTCGTTTTCATTAATATGTCCCACGCCGCTGCCAAGGCTCGCATGAATCACAGGCTACAGCTTTAGCTAACATTACTGGCTTGAAATACGGCGTTTTACCTGCATTTAACCTTGCGTCTAGTTCGGTTTGCACACTGTTTATGTTTATAAACATCAATGCCGCCCCAGAAGTCAGTGGTAGCCTTTGACCTCAGTTATAGGAAGTGCGGATGAGACATTATCTGGCTTTTGCCCTGCGTGACGTCACAGCAGATGGCATCAAGTGATCTTTGGCCACAATAACAGGCCATTGAGGCATTTTTAAACCAATCTTCATTGTCTCTTATGACATCACAGGAGGTGACATCACCTGACCAATCCAACGGCGTGTTAATAAGGCATAGGAAAGCAAGCTATGGCTGAGGGCCTCTTTCCTCTGAAGCCTCATGTTCACGCATCCAGGACAGTAGGCTAATTAAATCCTACACACGGTTCATGTCCTCCCCAATGTTTTCGTTTCACTGTTTACTCTGAAACAGTTGGTGAACAGGCTAGCTAAGGCTGAGGATGTCTACAGTCCCAAATGCAGCCCAACCCAACCTCTTGTACTTTTGCCCCACAAGGGGTGCAGGCCTCATTTTGCTCCTAGCTGCCTTGTAGCATTAGTGATAAAAGAAATATGTCTGACGCCAATTCAACAAGATGGTCTTCCTCCTCACCTGGGAGAGGTAGCAGAGGTTGAGCTCACCCAAGTTCAGCTGCTCAGTGCTGCACCGTTCAGTGAATATTTTTGTAAGCTGCATGATACCGCCATGAATGGTGTAGGCTTATATTGTCTGTAGCACAAGCCGAAGAAAGTCCCTGTGGCTCAAAAAACTGGATGTGTTCTACCAGACTGTGGGTGCTCGTGCCATAGTGCGACTCCCTTGAAAATGCACACAGCTGCACTGTGCGCCAGCCAGCAGGAGCCATTATTACAGGCAGCAGATTTCTTTCAAGAATAATAAGAGTGAAAAAACAATATGAAAAAATAATTATCTTAAAAAAATTGCTATTGCTTCATGTCCATTAAAGCTAGGTTGGGTGCAAAGGTTTGTCATTCTAAAAATTGAGCCATGGTTCCATGGTTCTAAAACGTTTGGGAAGCACTAGTGTAGGGGTGTGTGCGCATAGCCAAGTACTGAGCCATTAACACCCCACTTTGACCATCGACCACCACCATGACACCCTCATTTTGTGGCCGTAGTAATGGCCAACAGGAGAGTAAGACCAAGCTTAATCTGAGCTCAAGTTAGGTAGGGATGATTTCTTGTATGGGTGGTGTACTACTCAGTTCCAGTGATGAATCTGATGGGGTGGCAGCGTGGATTCCAAAATGGTCCTCAATCTCATATTCGCCTGGAGTGTCTGATCCAACACTGTTGTCATGACTTTTTCTTATCCAGACTCAGCGTGGACATTGTATCATCAGGCCTACTCTTAACTTTCTTAAGCCGGGATGTATTGCGGGTGACATGGCTGGTCTCTCATTTGGCAGAACCCATTGTTCCATTCCACATGAGGTGAGCATCCACGATCTTTGCTCAAATGGCGTCTTGAATTTGCTCCTTGGAATTTAGTCTTTCAAAAGGACAATCCATGTCTCCTGCCTTTGAGTTTCGGTGTTTTGCCCATCTTCTTTTGCTTGTTTTGGGATTGTTGTGTTTTCATGCATGTTTGTTGCGGTTGAAGTGTTTCTATGTTCTATAAGAGATGTATAGATGGCCCATTTGGTATTATAATTTTCCATTTCAGCTATTCGAATAATCTTGTTCAAAGACCTCCGAAACATTTTTGCTTGCCCATTTGCTTGGAGCCAACTTTACATAATTTCTGGTGTTTACTGTTGTGAGACTGAAAGTATGATGACACTCTGTGGCTCTGGAATGGTGGCTCGTTGTCTGTATGAACATCCTTTGGGATCCATATATGGCACATACCTTTTCCACCTTATCGACCTTAACTGACCGAACAACTTCGATCTCCAGGTTTTTGCTCTAGTTGCCTATGATGACTAGCAGGTGTTGACCATTGGGAAGGCTTGAAAAGTCAACTTAGGTGAGACCGTGGTATTGGCGGTAGCGCCTCAGGTAGGATTGGAACTGAGGGAGAAGGGGGTCCAGTGACCTGACAGATTCAGGGGAGACAGTTGTCAATGGCTTCCTCCAATATTGCACCCAGGTCAGGAAACCATACGTTATGTTATGTTATGTTATGTTAAGTATATTTTTTAAGCGCACAGCTGCCCCAGCGAAGGGGCGTCCCGGCGCTATATCTGGAAAGAACATAACTAACAAGCAGAAATCAGAAGGAAGCTAATAGGGCAGGGGGAAAAGATAAGTTTTGACAGCTTTCCTAAAGGCGAGAAGATTTTCTAAAGAATGAATGTGGACAGGAAGTGCATTCCACAGTTTTGCAGCCATCACCATAAACGATCGACCGCCCAATCTGCATTTATGGAATCGGGGAACAAGTGCCAGATTTAGGCTAGCAGAGCGCAGGCTACGCGAAGGAATATAAGGAGTCATAAGATGGTGGAGGATGGCGGGAGTGTCAGATTTTAGAATTTTGAAAGCAAAACATAAGGCCTTAAATTCGATGCGTCTGATGACTGGCAACCAGTGTAATTTAACAATTGTGCTGCGGGCTGAGCAGACACGCGGGAGGCCTACCAGGGCTCTAGCTGCCGCATTCTGGACCCGTTGGAATCGCAGGACTTCCGCCTGGTTAGCGCCCAGAAGCAATGCGCTGGCATAGTCGAGTCTAGATAGTACACTCGCTTGAACCACCATCTGGCGAGTGGGGGCATCGAAGAATTTGAGGATAGGCCTCAAACCACGTAAAATGCCAAAGCACATAGATGCCACCTTCTTAGTGTGGCACGAGAAGGTGAGTTTGGAATCCAGCCAAACGCCGAGGTTCTTAAGTTCCGACACAGGTTTTGGTAGGGGTCCCAGCTCCTTAGGCCACCAGTTTGTATTCCACAGATCAGGATGCTTTCCCAGTACCATCACCTCGGTTTTGAGGGCATCGAGCTGTAAACAGTTGGCCGTTAGCCAACTGGCAACCGCCCTCAAACCATCCGCGAAGTTAGATGCCAGTTGGTCGGAATCTCCGTTAAGGGCCACCGCCAACTGGGTATCATCGGCGTAAGATACCATTGTGAGACCCCATCTCTTTCGCAACCTCCGCTAAAGGTTGAACGTAAAGGTTGAAGAGAGTGGGGCTCAGCGCCGACCCCTGCGGGACTCCTTGAGTGATGGCACGAGATTTAGATCTAAATGGCGGTACAAACACCTGAAAGGATCGTTCCGAAAGGAACGACTGAAACCAGTCTAACGCCCTGCCTGAAGCGCCTGCCTCACCAAGCCTCTGGACAAGAATGGTGTGGGATACAGTGTCAAAGGCGGCACTAAGGTCCAAAAGGACCAGTGCCGCCGTTTGACGTTTTGCTGGAGTCACATTTTCTTTTCACAAAATCTTGATGGCTGTCAAGTGCTTCTTGTAGCATGTGAGGAACTAATGTTTTGCAGCTGCCTACAGTACAAGGCCTTCTTTGGCTATTTAGAGTGCTTGTCCCATATCGTAAAGTGCCTGTATCTGAGTCTTTGACTACACTGTTGTATGGATTGATCCTTTAGTAGCTTCATCCAGTGACTTGATGAGTGTTCCTTGTACCTGACTTAGGCACTCATCCTCCTGCGAAGTTCTAGGTATTTTCTCTGTTGTTAGAAGTCGGGTTTGGCACTATCTATGATTGTTAGAGGTGCTCTCCTTTTGTGGCCTCTGATGGATGGAGAAAGAAATAATCTGCCTGGTTTTCCTGCCCAATCTTGGAGATCAGTTCAAAAGTTCTTGCAGCTGCAGGATACATTCCTCGATCCTGGGTGGTACTTTGGACTTGGAACCATGGGAAAGTGGGACACGTGGCTTATGGTCTTTCCAGATGAAGAAGTGGTTTCCATATAGGTACACATGGAAGTGCTTGCACCACACAGTGTTGAGATTGTCTCCTTTTAAATCTGTGACTACTGTTGTTTAGTTGTTAGTACTTGATTTGCATATGTGACAGCCACCATCTAGTCGTTTTCTTGATGTTGGAGCAGTGCAGCTCCAAGGCCTGCTGGGCTGACATCCACTGTGAGCTCAGTAGGTTTGTGCAGATCACAGAATTTCAACATTGTGTCAGCTGAAAAGGCTTCTTTGTATTTTAGGAGTGGTGCTTCTTGCTTCTGGGGCCATGCCTATGGAATCTCAGACTTGAGTAAATCACATAGTGGCTTGGTAATAGGGATGTGCAAAAGTCATGTCATTTGCTTTTGTGTAATTATGTAAAATTTCAGCAAGATTACGCGTAATTAAGTGAAATGCAAAACTGGCGCTTGGTGCTGCATTTTACCGTGAAATGCACTTTGTACCAGTGATTGCATTCTGCGCAAAAAAATTGTGCAAAAAACAAAAGCACCGGGAAGAACATCTGCTCGTGCTCTGTCTTTTGTGTTGTTCCAATGACTTCATGGTTAATTTTTACTACAAACATGGTACATTTTATTACGAATGGTACGGAATTATGCAATTTGGTATAATAACGTAATTTTAGGAATTTTGCATAGAAAGAGCAATGGAAAATTACCAAAATTATGCTAATTACACGCATGTAACTCAAATTTTGCCGTGGCCTAATTAGTGAACAACGTCATGTTTTCTATGATCCTGCTACAGTAGGTCGTCATGTCACACAAACTCTGGACTTCTGATGCGTTCTTTGGAGGTGATGGTGTTTTAACATCTCTCACTTTCCCAGGGTCTGGCACAACTCCTTCTGCCATGAAGGGATAACTTAAGAACTCTGTGGTAGATTTACAATAACTGGCGCATCCCTACATATCAGCAGGGATGCACCAATTATTGTGCGTCACGGCAGACACATCTTGACCACCAAGGATGCGCCGCATTTACAGATGCTTGACGCATCTGCTGCCGTAAAGGTGGCGCATTGCTGGAGTCGCGTTGCAAGCGAAACGCAGCTGCAGCAAGACTCGGGATGCCCCTATGCCTAACATGCTGCGTCAATCCTTATGCCTGTTTCAAGTAGGCGCAGGGTTTTGACGTGGCATGGCCTTAAAAGTGACTCCGTGAAATCTTGTAAATTTCACTCAGCCACTTTTAGGAGGAGTTCCTGTGCCGGAACGCCCACATGTGGGGCAGGGTTTTACAATGTGACGCATCTCCCAGATGCGTCACGTTGTGAATACCCTGCAGCATGGTGCTGATTTTGCGCTGCCGCTGCGCCACAAAAGTGATGCAAATGTGGAGCAAATGTGCCGTACGGGGCTTGTAAATCTGCTCCTCTATCTCTGTCTTGAGGAATTCACATTGTTACCGATGCGGAGGCATCTTTCCTTGATCATGTCAAAAAGAGCTGTGAGGAGCTCATCATACTGTTCTTCGGTGTGAGCATATACCAAGATGTCATCACTGACATTGAGCACTCTGTTGTGTCTGGACAGCGCTTTTCTTATCTGCTTTTGGAAGCACAGAAAATGCCAATGTTAATTTGTTTATATTGTTAGAAATCTATGTGTGTTGAAATGGTTGTTATGTAGTGAGAATCCCTTTGCAGCTGGAGCTGATAGTAACCAGATTCCAGATCTAATTTAGAGAATCACTTAGAACTATTTACTTATGTAATGTTGTCATCAACAGTGGGAGTAATGTAGCGTTCTCTTTTAATGGCTTTGTTCGGCATCCGCATGTCTATGCAGATTCTAACTTGCCAGCCGCTTAGGCTTGGGTGTGATCACTATGAGCGATACCTTCAAACTTTTCAATTATCCTCACTTTTTCCATCTTTAATAGTTCTTTATCTACCTAGTCCTTGAGATGAAATGGTATTCTTCAGTGCTACGGTGTGACTGATTGTATGGAAATGTAGATATGCAGTCATATGCTCTTCTCTTTTAGGCTTTCATTTCCTGCTAAAATCTTGGAGTATCTGCTCACCATTCTAATGTCTGTTCTTTAACTTCAAAAGCAAATGTGATGAGTTTGAGCAATTCTACCACTTTGCAGCTGATATTAGTCTTGCCTTTCTCTGGGGTTACAAAGAAATGGGTGGGAGTTACGAGTGACTTTCATGGAGGCACTTACAGGTCACTTTCGTGAGGAATGTACCTGCTATTTTCAGTGGGAATTAGCTTCTCGCAGGCATACATTATGGTGGATAATGGAAAGGGGCGACCATTCGGTCCCCCCGAACGTATGGACGGGTGCCCCGATCCCCCCGGGAAACCATTTTGGGCGGGAGGCGTGGCTCGGCTGGTATGCCCAAAGTGGCGTAGCCGGGGCGCGCCCTTTCCCGCCCAGGAGGGGTTGTCCTAGACACCCGCACGGAAGACCGCGCCCAGGGGGCGTACCTGAGGAGGGTCCCCGCCCTCCCACAGACGGATAAATAGAGCGGGAATCCGAAGAAGCATCCTCTTGTTCCTGTGCTCTGAAGGCTGCACCACTCGATTGCTCGTGAGCCCTCGACGGAACAAGCAGCAATTTTGAGAACTTGTAATCTTGTTGTTTCTCTTTCAGTTATCCGGAGGACGAAGGATCTGGGACCTCGTTGACCGACTGGAGCGGGATAATCGAAGCTATGGCTGGCAAAAAGGCGGGAAAGAGCTCCGAGTTGGAGAAGGTACTGCGCACCTTGTCGAACAGAATGGTGATTATGGACTGAAAAATCAGTAAAGTTGATTCGATCAGTCGAGGTCTGGCCGAAGTCAAAAAGCAGCTAGCGGCCCAGAACAACCCCTCAGGCCATCCTAAGAAGGTAATAGGCCCGGCCTTGCCGGGAGTTGTCCCTGAGGGTAGGGGGAAGCGTATTATGAGGAGGGCGGTTTCTGGGGAAGATCCGGTTCCCGAGGTGCCCCCAGTCGCCCCCATCGCACCAGCAGGCACCCCGGTACCAAACCCAGATATAGGCCTACCAATCCCGGTGGTAAGTACCCCTGTTAACGAGGAGGAGAAGCCCCCGGAATTGGCCATCCAGTTGGCGGCAGTGTTACCCTGGCTCAAGAAGAAAGCGGGGGGGCAGTGGCTGCGGGGGACCCGGCGAGGAGGCTAGGCTTATAATCGAGCAGTTACGGCAGTCGAGAGAAGCCGGGACGGTGAATGTTCCTTTTGTTCCCCCACAGGTGGCGCCAGGAGTACCTACGGTTAGCCGGGAAAGGGCAGCAGACACGACGATTGAACCCGGTAAGCAACCATTGCCAATGGCAGGGGAGGGTTCATTACCTTCAAGGCGCGAAAGGGTGGCCCAGCACATCCCTGTGGCCACAAAGGAAATGATATGGGGGGAAAAATATGTGATTATGTTTTCGTTGTTGACTGACCATCGCGAGATGGAATATGCAAAATCCCAGAAAGATTTATGGCACCCCAGTGTATGGCGGGCCAAGATGGCCGAATTTAGGGTCGATGAGACCGTTGGGAACTGGGTAAAAGCCTTTTCGATATTTACGGCAGTCATGGGTGAACGAAAGCCGGAAGTGATGACCGAGTTGTCCTGCTATCAGAATAGGATTATGGATTTTTATACCATGTATGGGGGGGACGAGTGGAAAGGATATGACATGAAATTCCGAAAAGCGAAAGAGTTTGATGCAACTTTGACCTGGGATTGCCTCGACTCGGTGTCATGGCACAAGCAGCTCTTGCCTGGTGCGGCGGGTACGTCCTCGCCGGGCGGGAGCGGGCCGGGGTCAGTTCGCCAAAAGCCTGCGTTGCCCTTTCGAGCAAGCACCGCTGGGGACTTTCAGCCCAAGACCGGCGGAAATGGCGGCAAGCGGGGGGTTTGTTGGGGCTTCAATAGAGGCAACTGTAACAGGCCCCAGGGAACATGTAGGTTCAGGCATGCGTGTGCGGGCTGTGGGAACTCCTCTCACCCGGAGAGTAGCTGTAGATCAAAGAACAGCGGAACGGGTGGAAAAGGGGGGTCTAAGCCAGAGTGAGGGGATGCTTGGGAACCGATTGCCTACACCTGTAGATATCATGGCTCTGACTCCTTGGCTGAACAAATACCCTGATCATGTATCCGCCGGGGTTTTGAGGAATGGATTCCTATGTGGCTTCAACATCCCGGCGGGGGATTTTCGGGGGGACTCCTGTGTAGAAATCAGTTATCTGTCCAACATAACCCAAGCGTAGCAGCAAAGAAAATCTCCAAAGAAGTCAGCCTGGGGCGGGTTGCGGGGCCTTTTCAATGCCCGCCGGTGGCGGATTTCGTGTGTTCACCGCTAGGAGTGGTCCCAAAGAAAGACCCAGGGGAGTTTAGACTCATTCACAACTTATCTGCCCCAAGGGGTTCTTCGGTGAACGATGCCATTGACCCGGATATTTGTTCGGTTCGGTATGCATCGTTCGACGATGCTGTTGCCATATTAAATCATCTGGGCCCCGGAGCGCTGATGGCAAAATCGGACATCGAATCGGCATTCAGGTTGCTCCCGGTACACCCACGGGACCAGCGCTTGCTAGGTTTTGCGTTTCAAGGGAGTTATTACATGGATAAATGCATGCCTATGGGTTGCTCCATTTCTTGTGCTTATTTTGAAATGTTCAGCTGTTTTTTAGAGTGGGCATTCACCGAACCCACAGGGCATGGGCACGTTATGCACTATCTAGATGACTTCCTGTTCTTGGGAGCGTCCGGCACTACGAAATGTGCGCAGGCGCTGCAGGACTTCTGCATCCTCATGCGTGAGTTCGGAGTCCCATTGGCACCAGGTAAGACAATCGGACCATCTACTTCACTGGAGTTTCTGGGAATTGAGCTCGATTCTGTGGAAGGATATTTCCGTTTACCAATGGAAAAGGTGGCCAAGTTTAGGGCTTCCTTGGCGCAATGCCTGGGCAAGGAGAAAGTGACCCTGCACCAGTTACAGCAAACAGTGGGTCAGCTTAATTTTGCCTTAAGAGTGATACCGATGGCCCGCCCCTTCTCACGCTCTATTGCGCAAGCTATGGTTGGCCCCAAGGAGGGACATCACCGTACAAGACTGTCGGCAGAGGTTCGCCAGGATATGCGCATTTGGTTGGCATTTCTGGCGGGCTTCAACGGTCGAGTCGTGTGGAACAAACCACCAGCATCATCGGATGAACTAGGTTTGTGGACCGATTCAGCTGGGAGCATGGGATTTGGCGCCATCTTTGGTAACCGATGGTCGGCGCAAGTATGGCCGACGTGGTGGCACTCCAGCGGCCTGAAAGGTAACATAGGGTTCTTGGAGCTGTTTCCCATTTGGGTTGCTCTGATGGCATGGCCAGACGACTTTAGGGACCGATCGGTGGTGTTTTGGTCTGACAATATGACGGTGGTTGAGTGCATTAATCAGCAGGCAGCCCGCTGCAAGTGGATCTTGAAATTGTTAAAAGAAATTGTTTTACGTTGTATGAAATTGAATGTACAGTTCAGGGCAGAACATGTGCCAGGTATACTGAACAATGCAGCTGATGCACTCTCGCGTTCACACATGCAGGCTTTCAGGGGCTATCTACCCACAGCAGACCTAGTGGCGGCATCATTCCCCGAAACGCTATGGCTAATCGGTGCCCCGGATTACAAGACCTCGTGGCAGCCAGCTTAGCGCCCAGGACAAGGAAGGCTTACGAAGGAGCGTTTCGTTCCTACTGCACATTTTTGGGTCCGACAGGGAGACAGAGCTGGGGTCAGGAGGAATCCTTCCTGGGGTTCTTGGTAGCACTGCACAGAGAAGGCCGATCAGCGGCAACGGCCAATAGACATAGGGCGGCCATTTCGTTCATGGCACAGCTGCAAGGCGTAAGTGACCCGACGGGTCCCTTTTTGGTTAAGAAGGCACTCCGCGGCTGGCAGCGCCTCGAGGGTCGCATGCAGGATACGAGGCGCCCGATTGGCTTAGACAGATTGTCTCTGCTTTTAGCAAAGCTGGATGAGACGTGCTCCTCCCCTTTCGAAGCAGTTCTGTTCCGGGCAGCTTTCGCCTTGGCATTCCATGGGGCTATGCGGGTAAGCGAACTCGTGGCAAGGAACAAGAAGGATATGGAGGGAGGCTTGTGCAGGGATCACGTACAAATAAGGGGTGATTCGATGGTAATCTCAATAGCCAGGTCCAAGACAGACCAGGATGCTAGGGGAGATAGTGTTGTCGTACAGCGCGCACGAGGGTCCCCCGCCTGTCCGATAAAGTGTGTAGAGGAATACTTGACACAGAGGAAGGCTACATGGGGGGGAGCCTGCTTAGGCACAATGATGGCACCCCACTGACGAGATTTCAGTTTCAGAGGGTGTAGGCACTGACAATCGCTGCCGCAGGCATGGACCCGTGCGATTTTGGGACCCATTCATTTAGGATAGGGGCTGCTACTGAAGCTACGGCCCGGGGTCAGAGTGCGGAGGAAGTGAAACAGCTGGGCCGTTGGTCCTCGAACTGCTTCAAAAGGTATGTGCGATTGCACATGTTGTAAAAGTCAGTTGACATGAACTCACGCTTCTTGTCTTTTGTTTGAATTACAGTTTCGCAAGCCTGTCACGCGGGGCGGAATTGGAAGGCGACCCAGCATCAGGAGACCAGCGGTCGAGGATCACCGACTGGAGAGAGAGTGGTATGGGTCGTGGGCCACTCCTACGTGAGGCGCGCCGGGGATGTATTCAAGGCAGGTGACGCGATTCACGCATCTGGGGAATACGGGTACAGAGTGACCTTCCATGGGGAGGGCGGCCTCTGTTTTGACCAATTTCAATCATTTTTTGAGGGTCTTTTAGGGCGTCAAAGGTCACCGCCATCTGTAGTCATAGTACACCTGGGGGGCAATGACTTAGTGAAGCTGGAAAGGCGAGTGTTATTAGAACGCATCCTGTCGGCAGTTAGCTGGTTGGCTAAGAAACTCCCGGGGTGCACGATTGCCTGGTCCCACATGATCCCCAGGAAGGTTTGGCGGGGGGGTCTGTCAGTGCCAGCGTTGAACCACTCGGTGAAGAGGGTTAACAATAAAATCTGGAAGTTGTTTCGCTCCGCGCAGTTGCATAGCATTCCTCATGGGTGTATTCGGGGTGATCAAATGTATCGGAATGATGGGGTTCACCTGTCCAGGGAGGGGAATGATTTACTCATAGGAGAAAGCGTGACCTATAGGAGGAGTGGGGGGTCCGGATAGTCTATCAACTATCCGGCCTGTGGCGGTAAGGTCATGATCGGTGAGCAGTAATTTCAAGGTCCCTAGAGGGGGGCGCCACCCAGAATGGATGGGAGCGCCTGGGGGGAGGTGGCCATTGGCCCCTTCCACGGGGAGGCGGCACCCACTAAAGATGGGTCGCCTAGGGGGAGACGGCCATAGGCCCCTCCCAGGGGGGAGGCGGCTAGATGCCCCTCTTACGAATTTCCCCGGGGCGGAAGAGAGTGTGGGGATGAGGGGGAGTCCACGCTGTCCTTCCTACAGATACCTCACACGGGAAATTGGACGACCTTTAAGATGGCGTCGAGTGAAAGGGGGCTCCCACGACAAGGGAAGTTGCAGTTGGCAATGAGGGTAAAGTCCTCTGCGCATGCGCCACTCACACCGTGAGGGCGGGATTTTGGTAGTAGGGATCTGACACCGGTTAAGACCTTGCCGTTGGCCCTTAATGCTAGGATGTACAATTTTAATTTAGAATGTATGCATTTTCAGGATGCTAGACTCGGCTAGGAAACCTTTGTATTAGAGATCTGTTAAGGTTAGCCAAAGAACATGTCTTCATCAAAATGTAATAAAAGTAAAATTGTACATAATTCATGAAACTTTTATTTAATGTTTTAAATTTTGTTTCATATTTTAATAAATACGGCCGGGGGGGTTACTCCCCCCCGCCTTCCAAAAGTTCAAACCTGTGTCTGTCTCCTCCCATGGGGAATTGGTGTTGGGAGGGGGTGGCGGGCATCCCAGCCATATGGAAAGGGGCGACCATTCGGTCCCCCCGAACGTATGAATGGGTGCCCCGATCCCCCCGGGAAACCATTTTGGGCGGGAGGCGTGGCTCGGCTGGTATGCCCAAAGTGGCGTAGCTGGGGCGCGCCCTTTCCCGCCCAGGAGGGGTTGTCCTAGACACCCGCACGGAAGACCGCGCCCAGGGGGGCGTACCTGAGGAGGGTCCCCGCCCTCCCACAGACGGATAAATAGAGCAGGAATCAGAAGAAGCGTCCTCTTGTTCCTGTGCTCTGAAGGCTGCACCACTCGATTGCTCGTGAGCCCTCGACAGAACAATCGGCAATTTTGACCCACCCACCAGCCCCTAAATGCAATGTTTGTCTGAATAAAGTTGTGGATGATATCTGATCGTATTAAAGTGATGCAGTCTCATCTTCAGTAATTATATATGCCTTGGATTAAAAATGTGTATAGGCCTTTTTTTCTTTGTAGAAGAGTAAGTGAATGATTCATATAATGATGTTGCTTCTGCTTTTAGGACATTTTTCTTTGTAGAAAGGTGAAAGTTGATGACTTATCAAGGCCATGTCAGAATTTTTTCTTCCCTTAGTAGGTAAAACAACTGCCGTATTTATTTTTTGGTCGGGCGGTAAGGTCATGATCGGTGAGCAGTAATTTCAAGGTCCCTAGAGGGGGGCGCCACCCAGAATGGATGGGAGCGCCCGGGGGGGAGGCAGCCATTGGCCCCTTCCACGGGGAGGCGGCACCCACTAAAGATGAGTCGCCTAGGGGGAGACGGCCATAGGCCCCTCCCAGGGGGGAGGCGGCTAGATGCCCCTCCTACAAATTTCCCGGGGGCCGGATATCCGCTCGGGCGGAAGAGAGTGTGGGGATGGGGGGGAGTCCACGCTGTCCTTCCTACAGATACCTCACACGGGAACTCGGACGACCTTTAAGATGGCGTCAAGTGAAAGGGGGCCCCCACGACATGGGAAGTTGCAGTTGGCAATGAGGGTAAAGTCCTCTGTGCATGCGCCACTCACACCGTGAGGGCGGGATTTTGGTAGTAGGGATCTGACACCGGTTAAGACCTTGTCGTTGGCCCTTAATGCTAGGATGTACAATTTTAATTTAGAATGTTTGCATTTTCAGGATGCTAGACTCGGCTAGGAAACCTTTGTATTAGAGATCTGTTAAGGTTAGCCAAAGAACATGTCTTCATCAAAATGTAATAAAAGTAAAATCGTACATAATTCATGAAACTTTTATTTAATGTTTTAAATTTTGTTTCATATTTTAATAAATACGGCCGGGGGGGTTACCCCCCCCCCCCCGCCTTCCAAAAGTTCAAACCTGTGTCTGTCTCCTCCCATGGGGAATTGGTGTTGGGAGGGTGTGGCGGGCATCCCAGCCATATGATATTAATTCCGGTGGAACCTTGAGCTGCTGAATGTCTCTAATAGACACCACGCACACTGTGGCGTCTGTATCAATGGTGCCTTGCACAGTGACATCTTTCGGTTGTGATCCACTCTTGTATCTTTTGGGTTCTACCGGTGTGGAGATGTGGTGTATGTTTTCCTGGTCAGATGCTGTCTCTCCCTATGAATCTTCTTGGTGCATCGGCTCACCTTCTACATATAGTCACCTGAACAATTTTATGGATGCTGTGTTGTATTTTTATGGTATATGCTTGCGATGTGAAATCTTTTGCAAAGTGATTAACTTTTCCACTTGCTGAGCAGTTTTTTCTTCTCAATGGGCATTCCAAATCCTGAACCGATAGGTTGCGCTGTACCCATGTCCTTAGTTTTTTGTTGTTGTTAGTTTGCACACTCAACTATCTCATTGCTTCCACAGGCTCTGCTTTGATGGGTGTGCCACTAGGGAAACTTCCCCCTGTGCAGCTTGGGCTTCAAAGAGCTCATGGAAATGTCTGTTTGTCGATATGTCAAGCAATTTCATTTGACCTTACTGTAGGATTCCCTTCCTGAGATGAGATGAACTACAAACCTGTATGATCTGGGATCTAATCTCTATCTCTGTTTTGTTAAATTCCTTGGTGCTAGGTAGGGTAGGCCTCTGAAGCAGGCATAACTAGTGCCATTCAGTTCACTCAGTCCTTAGTTTGCCTGTTGGAGACTAAATCTTTCATTGCCCTGGTTTGTTTGAGTACTGAATTGAACTAAATGAGAATGGCCAATGCTACAATATAGTCATTATCTGGGCCTGAATTCAGTAGAGTAAGTAACATCTCATACACTTCTTCTACTACCAGGTTGAGTAACATGGATCTTTTGGTCATCTGGTCTTTTTCTTTTGTTGCAGTTTAGCAGTTCTCAAAACGGGCAACCCATGTCTTCCATCTCGCAGCAACAGACTGTAGGTCAGGTAGCATTCTGAGTAGTTGAATAGAGTTGGCTGCATCATCAAACATTTTTCTTTTTACTATGTCTTTGTTGATGTCAATGTGCTTGTGATGCAGCCCCTTGGGCACTGCAGTCTATGGTGCTTGTGTGTCTCTTTTCTGGCTCTAAGTGGTAGCCAACCTTTGCCTTATTTGGTGCTGTCCTGCATGGTCTTGCTTTGCCTAGTGTTGGTGAGATGTTTTATTTGATTCAGGCCACTTCACCCACCTTAGGAAGGGTAGAAATCTGGAGGTGCTGGTCTCAAACAAGTATTCATCTCCTGGGCGTTTTCCCAGATGTGCTGTGTACCCAGTATCCGGCCTGGAGCACTAGTTTCTGGTGGTAGGTGATGCTGTGGTGCCCTCACCGAAGGCTATGAAGAGCCAGGCAGTAACGTGTAGCGGCTGGTGGCTTTCTGTGGTACATGCACTCCTCTCTCTGTCTGCGATGGTTCAGGTGGGAGTTTCAGTGCGCCTGGCCCTTTTTGCAATATTACAATGAGGCGCTTCTTCAGCAGCAGCTTCTGGAGTGCCGTTTGTGACTGAGAGGTTGGCAGTGGTGTCACTTTGTGGGTCACTGTTTGCAGATGCCACACTATCCTCATCGCCTGTGTGGAGAGGGGCCTAGCCATGAGGCACTGCAGTACTGGGAGACACAGAATCACTGGTTGGGGGGACCCTGGATACTGCTCATGGCAGGCATGGCCCATTTACCTATATTTAAATCAATGTGACAGGGGCAAACCAACGTGTGCAATGTGGGCGGGTTCAATGTGAACAATTTGGAGCTTACCGTTCAGAGCAACAAACAGATTTGGGTGGGGGGGGGGGGGTTTATTGGCACTTGTACACTGAATAAAAAAATAATGGAATACTGTTACGAGTGTACAGGGTGCTGTACCAGATTACAAAGACATTTGTAATCCCAGCTCCTTAACCCATAAATGTGTGTGTTTTCAAGCATCATAGATTGCCCCGTATACAGAGCTAAGGCAAAATAAAGGTACATTCTACATTCAAATGATGCTTACATTAGTCCCCCTTGCAGTTGATCAGTGTGTGTTCCCCTACCTACTTCCACAATCTTGTGAAGGGGGTAGTGCATCAGGGGGGGGGGGTCCAATAGTTCGGAGAGCATCGCCACCCAGGTCTGTAAATCATCTGCAAGTTTATTGTCCCTGCGTGTTTTGCGCATGTGACATTCCTCTGCATTCGCCCATTCAGCTATTCTTCAGTCGTAGGGGCTACCGGGGGCATCCACCTAATGGCTATTCTGCATTAGGCCATCATGAACCCCAGCAGAAGAACATACCTGCTCAGATTCTTTTTCTTTTTCACAGGAATCCAACCTAACAGACACTGTCCTACCTCTCTGGGCGTGGATCAACCTGTGGGTGCATTCAGGGATTTGACCGCTGTCTCCCAATATCTATCTAACCTGGGCCAATTCAAAGAGGGTACCGCTGCAGTATATAGGCTGCAGTGGCATTCCTTCTTCCCCCAAAAAGTGCCCCCAATACTCTGAGTTTAATGCAGATGACAATTATTAAAATATAGAGGTCAGCCAGTCGTTGGATTGCTACTCTTACTATCTGCATGGACCTGCAAATTAATTTACATGCAACAGATTCCAGACAATGTTTATTTTGTATAATGTATCTTCAAACATTTTGAGGCCGAAATCACAAAGATGATTGAGTTAACCAGGGGAGGCTGGGACATATGTGCACCAGTGGGGCACCTAGGGCAACTAAGTAGTTGGCTAGGGCAACTAAGTGGTGGGTGGGTGCGTGCATGCAGGCAAGGCGAGTGGCTAATAATAAAAAATAAAGTCACTTATCTTGTCTGCCTCATGCCCGTTGTTCTCTTCAATCCCTCCTCTATCAGCTCCCCGGGCTCCAGGCTCCAGGAAGTTTCACTGACCAATCCTGGCGCTACTCTCACCAGCATGAGAACAGTGCCAGGATTGGATGGAATATGCAAACACAACAGGTGATGGACCGAATGTGGATCAATGTCACACACTCACCCCAGTCCAAAGATCTGGGCCCAAATCCATCGTTTTTTTTTGCACTCCACACCACCCTGGGTTAGACAATGGCGATATGCAAATCAGCTCTGACCCTGTGCCCCATGGGAACAGTCCAGTCCGAACTACAAAAGCCATGTCCTTCCCAGAACGGAATCAAGCATCCGGGGACCGGACCGGTTTCGAGGTAACACCTCTCATCAGCCCAGCTAGCTTGACTCCAGTGGTGTGGAGTGCCTGGGACCCACGTCTGGGCATCCCCAGCGCACTTAGGGCGGAATATGCAAACACAACAGGTGATGGACCGAATGTGGATCAATGTCACACACTCACCCCAGTCCAAAGATCTGGGCCCAAATCCATCGTTTTTTTTGCACTCCACACCACCCTGGGTTAGACAATGGCGATATGCAAATCAGCTCTGACCCTGTGCCCCATGGGAACAGTCCAGTCCGAACTACAAAAGCCATGTCCTTCCCAGAACGGAATCAAGCATCCGAGGGCCGGACCGGTTTCAAGGTAACACCTCTCATCAGCCCGGCTAGCTTGACTCCAGTGGTGTGGAGTGCCTGGGACCCACGTCTGGGCATCCCCAGCGCACTTAGGGCGGAATATGCAAACACAACAGGTGATGGACCGAATGTGGATCAATGTCACACACTCACCCCAGTCCAAAGATCTGGGCCCAAATCCATCGTTTTTTTTGCACTCCACACCACCCTGGGTTAGACAATGGCGATATGCAAATCAGCTCTGACCCTGTGCCCCATGGGAACAGTCCAGTCCGAACTACAAAAGCCATGTCCTTCCCAGAACGGAATCAAGCATCCGAGGACCGGACCGGTTTCGAGGTAACACCTCTCATCAGCCCGGCTAGCTTGACTCCAGTGGTGTGGAGTGCCTGGGACCCACGTCTGGGCATCCCCAGCGCACTTAGGGCGGAATATGCAAACACAACAGGTGATGGACCGAATGTGGATCAATGTCACACACTCACCCCAGTCCAAAGATCTGGGCCCAAATCCATCGTTTTTTTTGCACTCCACACCACCCTGGGTTAGACAATGGCGATATGCAAATCAGCTCTGACCCTGTGCCCCATGGGAACAGTCCAGTCCGAACTACAAAAGCCATGTCCTTCCCAGAACGGAATCAAGCATCCGAGGACCGGACCGGTTTCGAGGTAACACCTCTCATCAGCCCGGCTAGCTTGACTCCAGTGGTGTGGAGTGCCTGGGACCCACGTCTGGGCATCCCCAGCGCACTTAGGGCGGAATATGCAAACACAACAGGTGATGGACCGAATGTGGATCAATGTCACACACTCACCCCAGTCCAAAGATCTGGGCCCAAATCCAACCTAACAGACACTGTCCTACCTCTCTGGGCGTGGATCAACCTGTGGGTGCATTCAGGGATTTGACCGCTGTCTCCCAATATCTATCTAACCTGGGCCAATTCAAAGAGGGTACCGCTGCAGTATATAGGCTGCAGTGGCATTCCTTCTTCCCCCAAAAAGTGCCCCCAATACTCTGAGTTTAATGCAGATGACAATTATTAAAATATAGAGGTCAGCCAGTCGTTGGATTGCTACTCTTACTATCTGCATGGACCTGCAAATTAATTTACATGCAACAGATTCCAGACAATGTTTATTTTGTATAATGTATCTTCAAACATTTTGAGGCCGAAATCACAAAGATGATTGAGTTAACCAGGGGAGGCTGGGACATATGTGCACCAGTGGGGCACCTAGGGCAACTAAGTAGTTGGCTAGGGCAACTAAGTGGTGGGTGGGTGCGTGCATGCAGGCAAGGCGAGTGGCTAATAATAAAAAATAAAGTCACTTATCTTGTCTGCCTCATGCCCGTTGTTCTCTTCAATCCCTCCTCTATCAGCTCCCCGGGCTCCAGGCTCCAGGAAGTTTCACTGACCAATCCTGGCGCTACTCTCACCAGCATGAGAACAGTGCCAGGATTGGATGGAATATGCAAACACAACAGGTGATGGACCGAATGTGGATCAATGTCACACACTCACCCCAGTCCAAAGATCTGGGCCCAAATCCATCGTTTTCTTTTGCACTCCACACCACCCTGGGTTAGACAATGGCGATATGCAAATCAGCTCTGACCCTGTGCCCCATGGGAACAGTCCAGTCCGAACTACAAAAGCCATGTCCTTCCCAGAACGGAATCAAGCATCCGAGGACCGGACCGGTTTCGAGGTAACACCTCTCATCAGCCCGGCTAGCTTGACTCCAGTGGTGTGGAGTGCCTGGGACCCACGTCTGGGCATCCCCAGCGCACTTAGGGCGGAATATGCAAACACAACAGGTGATGGACCGAATGTGGATCAATGTCACACACTCACCCCAGTCCAAAGATCTGGGCCCAAATCCATCGTTTTTTTTGCACTCCACACCACCCTGGGTTAGACAATGGCGATATGCAAATCAGCTCTGACCCTGTGCCCCATGGGAACAGTCCAGTCCGAACTACAAAAGCCATGTCCTTCCCAGAACGGAATCAAGCATCCGAGGGCCGGGCCGGACCGGTTTCGAGGTAACACCTCTCATCAGCCGGGCTAGCTTGACTCCAGTGGTGTGGAGTGCCTGGGACCCACGTCTGGGCATCCCCAGCGCACTTAGGGCGGAATATGCAAACACAACAGGTGATGGACCGAATGTGGATCAATGTCACACACTCACCCCAGTCCAAAGATCTGGGCCCAAATCCATCGTTTTTTTAGCACTCCACACCACCCTGGGTTAGACAATGGCGATATGCAAATCAGCTCTGACCCTGTGCCCCATGGGAACAGTCCAGTCCGAACTACAAAAGCCATGTCCTTCCCAGAACGGAATCAAGCATCCGAGGACCGGACCGGTTTCGAGGTAACACCTCTCATCAGCCCGGCTAGCTTGACTCCAGTGGTGTGGAGTGCCTGGGACCCACGTCTGGGCATCCCCAGCGCACTTAGGGCGGAATATGCAAACACAACAGGTGATGGACCGAATGTGGATCAATGTCACACACTCACCCCAGTCCAAAGATCTGGGCCCAAATCCATCGTTTTTTTTGCACTCCACACCACCCTGGGTTAGACAATGGCGATATGCAAATCAGCTCTGACCCTGTGCCCCATGGGAACAGTCCAGTCCGAACTACAAAAGCCATGTCCTTCCCAGAACGGAATCAAGCATCCGAGGACCGGACCGGTTTCGAGGTAACACCTCTCATCAGCCCGGCTAGCTTGACTCCAGTGGTGTGGAGTGCCTGGGACCCACGTCTGGGCATCCCCAGCGCACTTAGGGCGGAATATGCAAACACAACAGGTGATGGACCGAATGTGGATCAATGTCACACACTCACCCCAGTCCAAAGATCTGGGCCCAAATCCAACCTAACAGACACTGTCCTACCTCTCTGGGCGTGGATCAACCTGTGGGTGCATTCAGGGATTTGACCGCTGTCTCCCAATATCTATCTAACCTGGGCCAATTCAAAGAGGGTACCGCTGCAGTATATAGGCTGCAGTGGCATTCCTTCTTCCCCCAAAAAGTGCCCCCAATACTCTGAGTTTAATGCAGATGACAATTATTAAAATATAGAGGTCAGCCAGTCGTTGGATTGCTACTCTTACTATCTGCATGGACCTGCAAATTAATTTACATGCAACAGATTCCAGACAATGTTTATTTTGTATAATGTATCTTCAAACATTTTGAGGCCGAAATCACAAAGATGATTGAGTTAACCAGGGGAGGCTGGGACATATGTGCACCAGTGGGGCACCTAGGGCAACTAAGTAGTTGGCTAGGGCAACTAAGTGGTGGGTGGGTGCGTGCATGCAGGCAAGGCGAGTGGCTAATAATAAAAAATAAAGTCACTTATCTTGTCTGCCTCATGCCCGTTGTTCTCTTCAATCCCTCCTCTATCAGCTCCCCGGGCTCCAGGCTCCAGGAAGTTTCACTGACCAATCCTGGCACTACTCTCACCAGCATGAGAACAGTGCCAGGATTGGATGGAGCATCCTGGGTGGACGTTCCTTCAGGCCCTTTAGGCTTGAGCTTGGTCTCCACCCAGCTGTCTAAGACAGCTGAATGGAGAGCTGCAAAGTGCGCATGCCACTTTGGCCAGCTGAAGAGAGCCAACCAAGTGACATACGGACTTTGGAGGGTCCATGTTGCTTCTCCAGGCCACCTTCGCTGCCAGAGGAGGACACGCCCCACTGATCCTGGCTAGAGGCTGCTGCGCTGCTAAATGTGGGAAAATACGGCAATTAAAGCAGCTAGGGAACTGGGTTTGAGCCTCAGCAGGGACGCTCAGCATCCTGTGATTCTGGGCAAATCACTTATTCTTCCCGTGCCAAACAAACAAATGAATGTGTCCGTCTGTAACGCAACTGGTGCTAAGGTAAAGCACCCTGATACCTTTGGGTCTAGTTTGTGCTATGTGACCCCCCCTCCAAAAAAAGACAACTAGAAATGATGGGACTAGACTGTTGCTCACATTTTTATAAATCAAAAGGTCTGTTCCAGTCACAATGACCTGTCTTCTTCAAGATGTGTTAGCAGAGTTTGAGTTTAGTATAATATAAAAGTGTTTCCAATCCTAACAAGGCTATGTTTCCCAAATACATTGATACCGCAATGTATGACATGGTTCTTCAGAAATAATGGTGAGTGCTGCCTTCTATGAGTTCTCCCAACGTTCAGTTCCCCGGTACCTGTTTGCTCTGGGCTTACCAATATATCACCTTGTAATTCCATTGCCCATATTATTATCAAGATTGCCGATTTGAGGTATGTAAAAAAGTATTTGAGTGGAAGACTGATTTCCTTATCAAGGATGGCTAAAAGTTGAAATCAGGGCATCGAAGGAAAGAAGCACTGCAGACTGACCCACATATATTTTTTACAACAACCATGACTGACAATATCATGATTCATGTGAAAAGTTGAAATCATAGTAAGTGACTCCTAATTTAAAAATCAGGATTCATCAACTCATTTTTGGAAAGAACTTGAAGTTTGGGCCAGTCTTAAAATGCCTCTTGTTCAGCAAGCCTCCTAAATGTTGTGAATCCACGGAAAATAATATTTTGGTGGACAGAATTTTCAAAGCTATCTCATCTAGAAGATCCATATAGGGAACATTTCAGGAAGGAAAGGGGAGATACTTTTCTGGGTACTTATTGTTGAACTGATGGGGAAAGTGAAACTTTAGAAGCTCCTTTTTAAGATTGATCTGCTAAGGGACCCCTGAATACCTTTTTAAGTTGACCATTGCATGTCTAGAGTATAAAAGGTAAAGCAGGCAAGATATTCCTCAGATCAAATTCAAGCTCATGAAGTAGTTACAAAACCAATCATGCATCTAGAGGTTTAGGATCACCTCATAAAATTCACCCAGTGCCCGAATTAGGAGGCGAACTAGTTTGTCTATTCATTAAAGCGAGTGAATTTTGCATGGTGAATTTTGTCTGAGTCCCTGTAACACCCTGCCCTTTCCTCCTCCATGTCAAGAAATAAATGCAACAAATAGTAGCCGCTGCCGTGCTCTGAAACTGAGCTGGTAATGTCGAACATTAGAGCTTCCAACAGGGCTATATTGCCACGAGTAAAAAACTGAGTACTGGGGTATTGTGCAAATGGTAGGCACTGGTATTGTATTGAACTTTTTAAGCTTTCTGTCGCTTGCACTGGGAGAAAAATGGAGATGCAGGAAGCAATCCATCAAATGAACACAGAGAAGTGGACTCATCCAAACTGCATTGAGTTACCTCAGATTGAGTCTGGCTACTGCAGCACTTCGTTGTATTTAAGCAGACCAATTCTACAACAATGTTCCCAGTCTTTGAGTGAATTGTCAAAACTACTGAGAGCTCTGGATCCAAGTGAATGTCAATGGTCAAATACAACCAAGAGAGCGCAGAGCAACTGGTTTTCTAGGACATTTTCAACTGAACCTCAGAGTCCTCCAAGAATACATGCCAAGACTTGACAAGATACCAGATGTTTGGTCTAGGTGTGCCTGAGAAACCACCAACAAGCAGGCTGCCATGTTTAAAGCACCTCTCGATTACATCATGATGCTTATTTGGTTTTATTTCATTCTATGGTAGTTTAAACACATGATCTAAATCTGTCTAGCGCACCAACTCATTAACAGTGATCGCAGGACATGGTCAAGTGAATCCAATTGGTGTTGTTCAGAAACCTGTGCAATTTTAAAGCTCTATTCATTGGATGGGTATCGTTGAGTAAAGTATGCAGGATAGAATAGTCAAATTCTTTGCGGGGTGTTTTATATAGCACAAACTCGAGCCAAGGGTATCAGATATCGCAGCACTTAACATGAGCGCCAGTTGTGTTACAGACGGGCACATTCATTTTGGTAGGCACAGGGAAGTAATTTGCGCAGAATCACAGGATGTTGAGCGTCCATGCCGATACTCGAACCAGATTCCCCAGCTTCGATGTTGACTGCTCTAGCTGTTAGGCCATATCCTCTCCCCAATTCTCTGGATGAGGATATAATTGGATCTAAAGACTATGGATCTAGCCAACAAGGGGTGCAAGAATATCTTTGAATGAAAGTATTTAGAACAGACCAAGTGGCAAGATACAGAACGGAAAATGCTTTCCCGTTACAGGGAATGCCAAACAAATGAATCTATAGGTGTTTTCCTGGTCAAAAGCGGTCCAAATTCCACATTTGAATATTGCAACAGGGATATTATTGAATTGAGCCTTTGCCTTCTTTACATCTGGGCTCCAAAGACATTCCTGTTTTTGAGCAGATCTTAAACCCCTTCCCACAATGCTTTTTGGTCCATGTTGCTTGAGGGAACAGGAGTCACTTTGACTTCTGATGACAGGGAAGATGGGCAGAGCAAAACTTGAATGGCCCATGCTGAAAGCTTACTGCTATGAATCAGATTCCTTTCATTTACAAGCAGTGGAATAGACCACACAAGCCCACCCATGAAAGGATACAGCAACACAGACATGACTTGTGTCGTGTAGCGCAGAGGAAAGATGAACGGAGGTGACAAAGAGCCACAGCGACTCTGTAACTTCCCACACAAAAGAATAAGTGGTCTGTGTAAAATTATGAGAGAACGTCTACTTACTTTACTGAAAATAGGAATGTCTCTTGCCCTTAAATGGCCACAGGTGCATAACAACCTCATCAAAACTTTGGGAGGTCATTTCATTGTTGGTAAACAAATGCCCTTTTAATGAGTTGAGTCTGCATCTGAAGGCAATGCCACGGGCTACTGCACAAAGTCCATGAGATGTCATGTCGGAATACATCTGAACATCTTTATTGTTTCCACAAACAACTGCTAAAAACTACCAGACCCAACATGGAACGATTCTGAAGGTCAACTGAGCAATAAAAGCCCAACCTGGTTAACATTTTAGGTATAATATATGCTTTCTGAAATGCTGCTGCACTGATCTGAGTTATATGTTCAGCAAGACAAAAGTAAAGGTTTTCTTTGTGGCTACAACCAACTTTAGCAAGCTACACAACCTACACAAGTGAATCAATCCTGCTCAATTTTGTGAATTCAGTATCAATCCATTTGAGAGTTTCATTTTGAACTTGTCACTTGAGAACTCAATAGACTGCAGGTCGTGCAAAATGCTGTAGTTAGGGCAGTCCGGAGACTCGCACGCAGAGACCAGATCTCCCACCACCTGAAGAAGCTGCATTGGCTGCCTGTCCGATGCCGAATACTTTTCAAAGCACTTGTCCTTGCCTTTAAAGCTCTACATGGCATAGGGGCACATTATATCCGTAGAAGAGTTTCTTACTACGTGCCTGGCAGATCCCTTAGATCAGCACACCAATACTTAATCGTTATCCCTAAGTGTCTTAGAGCCCGCCGCGGCGGACATTCTTTTCAAGTGCTAGTGGCTAGATTCTGAAACAAGCTGCCTCTTTCGCTGAGGCAGGCCACCAGCATAATGGTTTTCAGGAAACAATTGAAAACATGGCTCTTCCAACAAGCAGTATAATGGCCGACCGCCTGAGACCAATGCTCCTTCTTTGGCCTCTGCATCCTTCTGTCTGAGCGCCGGGATACTCTTCTGAGTAGCTGTACGCTCTACAAATCCAGTCTTAACATAACAAAAAACAAAAGACACCATTTCTTTACAGGTGGGTGAACTAGGAAATAACCTGCAGTGGGATCTTTGTATTGATTGAAAAGATGCAGGGAAATTGATTGCGGTGGACAGTGATGATTACTACTTATGCACTGCAAAATCTCTGCCCCTCATGCTGATTTTCAGACTTCGGAGAGTGAAACACCATAAGTGCCATCAAAAATGGTACTTCAGTTTTCAATCTGGACACTTTCTCTAAAGGAGTGTGAGGTATATTTTCCATTCTTAAAGGTCTGGTAGTGTAAATAGTAAATTATACGTTGCTAAAAATACCTTACCTCAGAGTGAACTTTTTTCTTTATTACAATCTACTCTTGTTGATAAATAATGTATTTATTTATTTACATATTTATTTATGGCTATTTGTAAAGTCCATCATAACCCCTCTAAGGGCTTCCTGCTTTTACAAGAGTTTCTTCTTAAATTGGTAGTACCCCAAAGGTGGGTCTTAGGGTGGTAATGACGGTAGAATAGCACCATGTTTGTCAATCCAGATACTGGACATACAGGAATTTAAATGTTGATAGGTACAGACATCATTCAAATAAATCAGATGTATTAGGAAGTTGACGGAAGAAGTACAATCTGACACGGTGATGGAGAACATTACCTACTTCGTCCATCAATTTTAGAGATGATCGTCAACACAGCAGTCAACTCTGTACCTTGAAATGAAGCACTTTCATGGCAATTCCGTCAATGTATAAAAGGTTTCTTGATGGTTGCAGCCGTTCACCCATCTTAACATTTTTATTTTTAAGAAACAAACTCCCAAATTGGGAGTGTGTTGCTAGAAAAAAAAGACCCACATTTGCTGGGAGCCTATTCCCAGGATGTGGGGATCAATATTGTTTCTTTTCTGTCCCTTCACCACCTGGCTTTTCTGGCAGTGATAGACAGACAAAAACAAAATCACACCCTCTTCTCTAAACAGAACGGGCAGTGTGATGGCTTTACTCCAATGACCCCTACTCCATCAGGCCTTTGAAGTAAGCTTTCTATCGATGGAGCCAATGTGGGCTCCACCGATGGAAAACATACAGGCCACCTATCTCTAAATGATGTGGGCAGATTGATAGTTTGGTGGACAGGGGACACCATCGCATTTCCGACAGAGAACCATGTCCACCAAATTCTAATCAACCCCTCAGTTACTAACTCATTTTTGACTTCACAAATATGGACCAGTCAAAATGGCCAGTTTCTCAGTTCTCTTGTAGCAAGGCTGCCTTCCAAGTGGAATTCAATCCTTTGGTGGTCTTGATGCAAGCGGCCTTTGGTGTTCCATAGGTAAATTATATCACAGAGAACCAAATGGGCAGAGAACTTCTTTTAACCAAAGATGCATATCCATCAACACATCAAAGCCTTGCTCATCACACACGCGTCCCTCCAGCATGGAAGATGCACAAAGCGTTACTCACTGGGTTCCTGACGTCAGGTAGGGTGATCCACAGCGGGAAAATAATGGGTAGCACAGCTAGGTAGAAGGCCTTCTTGCGTCCATCTGACGGCCAGGCCAGGCTCAGCGGAGTGTCTTCCTCACCGTTCTCCATGTCAGCCTCAGTACACTACAGTACCACAAAAACATCGAATGAGAGAATTAAGAATGGGCAAAATGAGCATTAGGCATATTCGTAATAAAATAGGTGTGACGTGCTAGCCAAACCACTTAAGAAGCCCAACTTAGATGCATACAAGTGATGAGCGAACCGTCTGTTGGTATTAGCACACTGACAGACCACTCCGCTGCATCAAAATCAGAGTAAGGCCTGTGGTTGGACCCAAATTTTGGCTTAGATTAAAAAAGGATACACCAACAACTATTGGTCAAAGTGCGGAAAGACCAGAAAGTCCTGCATCAATGCGATAAACGTACAAATTGTAATCAATTATGTTTTTAAATAACAACCCAGTGTTACCACTCACATACAGAATTTGACTGGTAGAATCAAACATGACTGTATAGCTATTAAACCCTTACGAACCAAGGTGCAATGCTCTCCAATGACAGACTTTCTCTGTTTTTGCAAATATTTTTATCTGATTTACCTTGCATGGCATCAAAGCAATGCTACATGATGTTTTTTACTTACTAACAGAACCCCACCTATTCACCTTTCATTGCAACTTGCCAATGGTATTAAGGGGCATTAGAGCTTTTCTCTATATGACTTTTCCAAAAATGTGGACTATTGCTTGACTCACACATAAATAACACAATGATAGAAAACAACCTACACTGTTGCTGTTTTCAATCCACAAGAGCAATTCCAATAAACACTACTTTGTAGAAGTGGGCAGGCCAAACAAGGCACATGCCAGGCACAGTCTGAAAAAATCTATGGACGGCCCACATCCCAGGGGGAGGGGCAAGCCAAAATAGAGCTGTCTTAAATAATAAAGGCTCACCAGACAAAACACAATAGACACAGGACAGATGGCCTCCCACATTCCAAAAAGGTGCTTCTTGTAGTGGGTGTCTGCAGCCAAGCTAAACAGCAATTTAAATGTGCCTCACTGAAGTCCTGTGGGGCGCTAACGTAACTGTCGTCAATAAGATACTGACCCTCTTCCTCTTTACAGTTTGTTAAGTAAGTTGAAGGCCTTGCTTTAAACATATATAAATAACTTCTGTCTCCTGCCTTCTCTAGCTCTTAATTTTTTTCATTTTATACATAACTCGAAAATGGGATGGTCCGTTTTTTAATTAACGTGGATTTGTTTAACATGGTGTACTAATTTAGGTCAACAAATAATTGAAAACAAAGCACTCTCTTTCAGTGGTAAAGGGACAGAGACCGAAAAATTCATCCAATGGGTAAAGAGCACAAAGGGTAACCAGGAAAAGTGGGTTTAAATCCCAACTTCCCTGCTTGACACAACTGTGCGAGCCTGTGAAAATCAGTTTACCTCCATTTGAATGAGCGTCAAGTCTGAGACCACCTTGAAGAAATTCAGTTCCTGATGTTCGAGATACAAAAACCTCACTTTAACAGACACCAAGCTTGCTCCACATATTCGGCATATATAAAGTGTGCATGATAAATTGATATCGCTTGGAAAAGTTAATGTTTAAAAACCATTACTTTAATTTAACAGATGTCAATGTAGTTATACATTTATAATATACAAGAGGGAAACAGTTGATTAACCCTTTACCATATATTTATAGGGCTATGTTGTATTAGTCACATGCCAAATCTTCTGATGGCTCTTGGACTGAAGCCAGACCCTGGCTGGTGTCTGACATGGCTTAGAATCCTCCCCCCTCTGCTATTTACTCATTACCTGCACACATAAGAGTTATTGGATTCCATAAGGTGATTGGCTGAGGCACAGACGTGAATGAGAAAATACATGTCAGATCTAAACAGTGGCCAATACATATGTGAGTATCTTTGTTTGCTGAGGTGCACCTACACCTCTTTGGTGATCTGTGGGCCTGTGGAATGGTGTGGTTGGATGCAGCGGAGTAGTGTGGGTTGCGAGTGCCTGAAGCAGACCAGCGAGCAGCTGAAGGCAAGTAAAAAGACTCTCAAAATGCTGTGTGAGTGCAGGTGTGAGAGAACCTATGTATGTGTGAGTTTGTGTGTGTGTACGTGGGAGCACAAGTGCGAGCGAATGAGCCAAAGAGTGACACAGGGAGTATGGGGGAATGAGTGACAGTGAGTGTAACTGTGAGTGAGAAGGAGTGAATCAGAATGAGAATGTGAAAGTGATTCTACGTGTAAGATTGAGTGCAACTGAGTATGAAGGAGAGTTACAGTGAGCGAGAATAAGTGAGCCTAAAAGAAATGCACTGTATTGCAACATTTATGTAGCGGCACTTAATACCCCCATGTGGGGCACTTAAGTGATTGCCTATGTGAAGAGCGAGCTGCACCATGCACTGTGTCAGGTTTGAAGGGTTTGGGATTTTTGTTTTTGATCCCATATGGAAGTGTTTCCATGTAGTGCGTGATGACCACCGAGGTGCGGTTATTGTGTTATGGGATGCAGGAATTAGCAGTGTGGTGGATGAAGAGGTGTGAGAGATAGACGCAGAGTTTATGGCTTTTAGTAAGCTAGTAACTTTGAGCATCTCTGCAGGTTTATGATATTTCTTATGATAATAGTCAATATGGCTGCTTACTATACTGGGTTGTGCAACCTGATAATGTTGCTTAAAGTTTATGGTCTTGATCAGGCAAGGTTGGACACAGAAGTGGTCGGGAGATCTACTTGGATGGACTTTTTTCTTCCACCCTCTACATCATTCAGCATAGGGCGATTGGCCAACCCACTTTAGCCACTGGCTAATTTCACTGTGAGTGGCAGCAACCTGCTCCTTCACAAGGAGCACAGCCACACCTACAGTAGCTCCCTTAACCCCTTCGCAGCTGGGCAAATTCCCATGCTGTGCTGGGGGCGGGGGGCGCGCACAGCGCCCCTGTCGAGGTCAGCTCGTCATGAGCCACGGTGGTCGTGTGCTCATGACGATCTGAGCTCGTCATGACCACACCCGTTTCTTTAGAACGTTTGCACAGCAGGGTAATTAGCCCAGCGTGCGAGCGTTCTAAAGGTCATGACGAGCTCAGCTCGTCATGAGCACACGAGCACCGTGGCTCATGACGAGCTGAGCTCGTCATGAGATCCGAAGGGGTTAATGCTAGAGGCTGCTTCCTGCACATAAACAATCATTAAATAAGGATGATTTGCTATTTCTATGCATGCTGCAGAATGCAGCACACATAGAAGTAACATCTTGGCATTATGGGTTGTTTATGTGCACATAAACAATCGATCCATGAAACGCAGGCACCCTTGCACTATGGCAACTAGACACATGACCATGGGCTGAGGACGTCTATTAGTGCTTCAACCAAAGCTCTACACACCTCCTGGCCCTCGTGATGCGACACATTTCTGCAGAAGGCATGTCACTATATGGGACTTGGAGACAGCTTCCATGTACTAGGCGTGGGTTACTCTTTTCCAGGGTAGGAGGCAACTACAATGGGTTTCCAGGACCCTCAGCTGGAGACATGTTGGTGCCTAAGTCATACAGCTGATGGCCCCCGAGGGGCCTACCTCATTGAAAAGGACTCATGAGTCCAGGGCTATACATAGTACCTTGCCCACAATAGGGTCACTCAAGCTATGTGATGCGAGCTGCTCACTTACCATGCTCCTATTGACTCCTCTCGCTTTATGCAACCACCAAATATTTAGCCTCTCCCCCATTATTCAGTGTGTTTGAGGCACTTTTCTCCTGTAAAGGGCTCATGGTAAACTTTTGTATTCTTTACAGGTATTCAATGCTCCTGGAGCCTATGTCGAGCCCCTGGGGGAATGATGCGAGGAGTGGGACACACCAGAGGGGGTGCTGCAAACTTTAAGCTCTGCTGCAGACTCAGACAGATTGACAAGCAACCCACATCCATGCACCATATTCCTCAGTCCATTAACATACACTCAGCCTTCACACCGATAACCAGTCTGGCCAGGCAGTGTCTACCTCCACCAGGGGCGGCTCCTCCGCTATGGTGAAGAAGCATCGCTCCACTGCTTTTAAGCAGTGATAAACATAAAATAATAATAACTTAGAGTTATTATCAATTATGCTTTGTGTCCTCCTGCTTTGCAACGGGCGGGCGGGTGGGCAGAGCTGCTCTGCTCTCGGAGCAGGGGAGCAGTGGTTTGCCCACTCCTGAGTGCGTAATGACTGCTTGGTCGGCCTTCTTGGGCACTTTCCCCTTCTCCATGCAGGCTGCATTACAGCCTGCATGGAGAACATGCCCACTTCTCCAGCCCCTGGCTGAGCGCCGTGTCACAGCATTCAGACCAATCACAACGCTGCATTGTGATTGGTTTAGGGGAGGGAGCCTGACTGCATGCTTCCTGCTTCTGTCAGAGTCGGAGGCAGGAGAGCAGGAGAAGAGAAGAAGCAGGACCCGGCCTCAAGGCCCCCCCCCGACCGCTCCGCACCCACGAGCCGTACCGGCCACCACTGACCTCCACCCCTCACTGCCAAAGGATACCCAACTACTATTACACATTACACACCTAATGTGCAGCAGCACTATCGTCTATTGGACCATCATAAGACAAACAGAGCATTAGCAATCCTAAAACATACCTGTCACGTGATATAGACAACACTCTTTCTCTCAATATCCATCCTATAAGAAGGAGCGTTATATGTGTGCACACCTTTTTGATTTTTAGTTGGTGTGGTTGTTTTTGCTGTGACATTTGGAATTCTGTTTTTAGCAAGCGAAATAAAAAGAAGAACTGGAACATTCTGAAATTTGAATGGGACTTTTCCTTAATATAACATTGAGCATGGTGCACCTCTATTTGTATCACTGTATGATTTTGACTAAACAGGCGCACCTGGGCAGCAGGTGCCTATTGTGAGCGCACAAAGATATACATTGAATTGCTTATATTCACACTTATTCGAACACCTGTTAAGTGCAGTCATCTATGGCCCGCTGCCTTGCTCCTTTGTTGTATTGGTGCGTAAATCTATATGTGCTTACATGCGAAGAATGGATGTGTACATTTGATTCAAGTATACACATAATTATCCCAAGACACAAAAATTGACAGAATTCAGAGTCCCTAATAATAGTGTATAATTATCACTGGACCTTCTTTTCAAACTTGTGTGAGGATAGTGATTTATCTCGTCTATTCTATGTCTCCTAGAGGACATCCGGCGGCGTTTACAGAATGGGTCTGAAAAACGACAATCTAACTCTACCTTAAAGCTACAATGGAGTGCACTAAGGCCTTTCATTCTTCATGGGTAAATTGAATTTTTAGGCTTTTAAAGGCTTTGAGGTTCTAAGACTTAGGGTTAGCAATTTGTTTCCTGGCTGGGACCTTTTGGTATTAGAAACTTTGCAGAAAGTTCCCTTCGAATCGTTAGAGGAAGTGCCCCCAAAGATCCTCACTTTGAAGATTGTATTTGTCATAATCATAGTTACAGCTAGATGGATGGAAGAGATGACTGATTTGAAAATTGCATTGTTTTATGGTTGGGCCTGCAATTTGTTCTAGTGGCGAACTGGACATATCATAGATCAGAGGAGATAATTCTTCCATTGTTGTCCTATGAATCCATGTAGTTGTTAAGATTGACCTTTCTAGAACAGCTGGCTATTAAAAATGTGACCCACTCCAGTAGGAGATCAGTATAAGTCCACGACCATGAGGCTAAGAAAGGAGGGAAAATTTCCAATCCAGCTATAAGCTGCTGGGTTAATTTCAATTTCCTATTTAAATTCTGGTTGTATGCAAGATGTAAAAAAATGAATATTGTACAAATGGTTTGCGGTGCTTGCACAAAACCAACAGAAAAGCAAAAAAAGAAAATAGAAAGAGAATGAATAGGGGAATACTCTTTCCTGGTACAAGTAGTTCACCTTTAGATCACTTTTCTTTTGGTTAGGACTTCAGTACAAATCTTACACCCAGTCAACCCATCAAAAACTCTACTTTTGGTCAACTAACAAGATGAAGACTACTCCTCAATCGACAACACTTTGACCCTGTAGCACCTAAAAATCATCCTTATGAGGAACGTTCTTATAATACGTGCCTCACACACTTAGGCATGATGACATGTAGGCTGTATGATTCAGATACCTGTTCATTGCCCTGTTTGACAGGTAGTGGATTCCCATGGAATACAGAGTTTAACACACCTGGTAAAAATTGGGCTTGATCATTTTTGCACTCCTACAATTCTCTCCAGGTAAATTTAGGTAGGACCAATTTGTGGAAATTTACTGGAGAAAAATGATTGTAATTACCCGCACCTGAAGTATCTGGGGCTAGCTATACTAAGAAAGGCTTCGCAAAAAGTGGTTGCAATTGGTGCACTGAATTTTTATGATTCCTATGGTATTTTGCGAACTGACCTATCTACTAATCAAAGTCAGTTCACAAAATACCAAATCACAGTGGGTCACAATTTAACCTACCTCATGAATATTAATAAGGTAGGTTGCAAATTACGACTCACCAGCGTTCCCTGCCATCATGTGATAGATGATGGCCTGCTGCGGTCAGAAGACCGCTCTGTCTGTGATTGCTTTTAAATAAAGCAGTCTTTTTACCGAATCGCTGAATGGGTTTAGTACATTCAAATAACACATTTTCTTCTTGCGATCCGTGCAATTTACCGATTTGCTGGGTTTGTCACTAGGAAATATGTTTGTACATCTGGCCCCAGGTTTAAAATGGTCTTGAGTTATTTACATGATGCTGAATTATGTGGGACACATTCTTTTATGGTTGCAAATTGGTTAACAAATGTTCCACGCAGTTCAGTGAGACAATGGTGCCTGATTGGAGAGTCTGCGGAAGTGGTACCAAAGCATCAGAGTGAAATACGTTTCTATGGGAATTTGCAGAGCCTTTAGGACAGGCCAGTGGAATTGGCAGGCCTTTGCTGCTCTCAGCACATTTCCAGCAGCCGACAGATGCTCAGCACGTTTTTTGCTACACTGCATGCAGGTTGCGTGGCAGGTGCAGGGGCTTATGCAGCCACTTCCCGCCAAAAGAACAGTCTGTCTGCCCTTTGGACTTCAGTGGCTTTGGGATGCCAAAGAACACAGCTGGCAGGCCGCTTTCAAGCACCAGAGGTACTAAAATAGCGAGACAATGGCACTGATTGAGGGAGGGAGCTTAGTCACCCTCTCAGCGAGGCAGCAAAGAAACCTGGGAAAAAGATGAGCTCTCTCAAAATATGTCTGTAAATGGCGGCTTATTCGCGAATATGCGAACACGGACTGAATGTACCGCCACCGTCTGTGTAAGAGAAGCAAGCCCGGATAAATTGGGTATAAGTGGCCAGATAAATGACTTCCTCTTTAGAGTCATTTGGTATAAAACATATAAAAGTAAAAAATTAAAATGACAAAGACAATTTTGTTGAAAACCGACAGCGAATTATTAGATTTGGATTAAAAACACATTCATCTACTCATTTCTTCAAAACAATTTGGAGCAGCCAAGTCTGATTTCCTTTTTACTCATTTGGAGGTTTTGAGGATATTATGGAGGGAAGAGGGGAGAGTGCAGATGTTGCGCTAGGGCAGGGGTCTCCAAACCGGTCCTGGAGGGCCGGATCCATGGCAGATTTTTAAAATTACTACATGTATCTCAATGGGGATATCCCAAAAATCTGGCATGGATCCAGCCCTCCAGGACCAGTTTGGAGACCCCTGCGCTAGGGCAAGAGCATCCGACTTTGGTACTAGAGAACCACGGGGCTTATTTATGAGAGTAAAGTGGAATATGCGTGACACAGGGCTCTGAATCCGATTTATGAACCACCCTGCGTGGCTTTGAGTGGCCTCATACATCTCGAGTAAGGCAGCACAGCGCAAATCGCTGGGTCGCCTTAATCTGCGTCTGGGAGGCGCTCCATGGGCATTGCGGTGGGGTTTTCCCACGCAACACCCATGGATTTCGATGCTGCCCAAGATTTACAAAATCATGTAAACCTGGGGATGCGTCAAATCCGTATGCCTCTTGAGGTGAGGCGTAACGGGGAGACGTATCTTTATTTCGCCAAATGTTTTCCTCTTTCTATGTGTGCTGCATTGTGCAGCATACATAGAAAGAGGAAAACGCTTCTTAGGATTTTTTTTTGTGCAGAAAGGGGCCCCTTCCTGCACAACAACAATCCTGCATGGAACGGAGGCACCCTTGCATCATGTGCAAGGGTGCCTATGTTGTCGCTAGGATGGTGATACGGCACCAGCACAGGGAGAGAGGACAGAAACGCACAGTATTGCATAAATACGGTGCATTCCTGTTCTTTCACTTTGGCGTGGGGCAGTGCAGAAAGGTGACTTGCTGAGCTGCCCTACATCAAAATCCCATAAATAAGGGTCCAGGTTTAAATCTCAGCATCAGATCAACATCCTTTGATTCTGGGAAAATCACTTAGGGGCCTATTTACCAGGTGGTTTGCATCACTCTTGCATCATGAAACGTGGTGCAAGAGCGACTAAACCTTAAGGGATGTATGACGTTACAACGTATGCTTTTACCACGCATGCTGTTACAACGCCAGTTTTACAACACAAACCTTTACAACGCATAGCGCTTTGGGGTGCTGGATAGTGAATAGTTTAATTTACTACTCCAACCCCAGTCCCCGTGGACACTAGGGAAGGTGTTGGATAGAAAATTAAATCTATTCCCTATCCTAGAGCGCCCCCCAGCGCAATGCGTTGTAATGGTTTTGGTTGTAAAACCTGCGTTGTAATAGCACTGCGTTGTAAAAGTTTCGTTGTAAAGGATGTTTCCCAACCTTAAGCCAGATTTATGAAGCCATGCAAAGCTGCTTTGTGCGACCCTGAGTGGCTCCATAAATCTAGAGAAAGGCGTTCCATGGGCGTTGAGTGGGTGTTTCCAAGCAACTCCCATGGTTATTGGACGCATTCCCAGATTTACCAGAACTGGTAGACCTGGGAATGCGCCAAAAAGATACGCCTTTTCAAGTGAGGCGTAACGAGGAGAAATATCTTTATTACTTCTTCTTTCTATGTGTTCTGCAGCACACATACAAGAGTAATATGACTCACAGGATTATTTTTGTGCAGGAAGGTGTCCCTTTCTGAAAAAAAAACAATCCTGCATGCGGCACAGGCACCCTTGAACCGTCGAGCAAGGGTGCCTGCGTTGGCACTAGGCTACAAAAAGGGCACCAGCGCCGGGGAAAAGGCAGAACTGCACCATATTGCCTTAAATACAGCGCAGTCCTGCCCTTTCCCTGTCACGCAGCACAGTAAGTGACTTGCTGGGCTGCACTGTGTGACAAACTCATAAACAGGCCCATTAGTCTCCCCGTGCCAAAAAAACATAAAGGTGACCTTGTGTAATGTAAGTGGCTCTAAGGCAAAGCGCTCCAATACCCCCTCCCCTAAATATAAGAATAAAAAAAACAACACAATGTCAGCTTCCTCCTCCCACAGTCAGTCTAGGTATTCCAAAAGCACACACCTTGAGCAGGGCTGCAGGCTTTAGTTGTGTGTGTACATCTGACACATTTCTATCCAACACCTTGAAGAAAACCTCTTTTTCTTTCTTTCACTGCCCTCTGCCATTTACTGCTCAGCTAACCAATCCGCCTCCACACTGTACTCCCACATGTGGATTTCGTGAGTAACCCTAATTTGCAGCTGCAATGGCTTCACTGATGACGCACAGCTCCAACACACTATCCAAAAAAAGAAAACACGTGGGGCTCACTCCCTGGCAGTCTTTTGTGAATCACTGATACATGTGCCATTGCGCAACTGCAAAGTTAGTTTAACATAGTGCACAGGGCCGGCTTTAGGGCAATGCGGCCGCACTGGGAGCTGACCTATTGAGGGGGCGCTGACCTCAGGGGGGGGGGCGCTATATTTAGCAATAACTTATGATTGGAGAGATGAGGGAAACTTCTTCCTGGTGGTAGTGAGAGATTCCGAGGAGGCAGTCATTGGGTGTGGGGGTGCCAAAAATCATTGTTGCACCGGGCGGCACCATTGCTAAAGCCGGCCCTGATAGTGCAAGTAACTTTCACCTGAGGTACCGGTGTTTGCCTCACTTAAAACTGAGAGCCTGGATTTCTTTTTACTCAGAGCTCTCCTCTCAGGATATTGTGTCCAGTGGCTGTGAGGGAGTGTGGGAAGGAGAGTTCCTTCCATAGTTCCCCAGCTAGTCTCAGCTCCAGGCCGCGCTCTAGAAGTCGATCTGTGGATCATGGGGCTTCCACCCTCTACTAGTCAAGTCAGGTGATGTGTCTAAGTGAATATCAAGAGGGGACAATGGCTGGGAGAAAGGGGATAGAGTTTTATGGTGCTAGCAGGATGGGTGGAAAGTGTATTCAGGTTGAGACTATCTGCTGGGTTGTAGGAGATGGGGTACAAAAGGGGGTGGTGATGGACGGAGCATCTGAATCAATCAAACACTCACACCCAGTCAAAAGATCTGGGTTTAATCCATCACCGTTCTTTAGCCCACTCTGCCACCCCAGTTCAGACATGGCTATATGCAAATCAGTCTGACCCTGTGCCTCATGGGAACAGTCCAGCCCGAACTGCCAAGTCATGTCTTCCCTGGACCGGAAACAAGCTTCCGAGGACCGGTTTCTGGCATTCCGGCTGTCTTAGGTTGTAGGAGATGGGACAACCATCTGTGGTCAATGGACCAGGAGAACAGGTCCGAAGGGGCCAAAGAGGGAAAAAAGACAAAGAGGTAAAAAAAAGATGATGTAGTGTTACAGCCATGCTGAGAGATTAACAGAGACTGTGAGGGCTCAGCGGAAGACATCGCACCGACCATGCATTCAGGCGACATGTAGCATGATGCTATGCTCATGGCGTCAGTAGGCGTTAGTGCAACCTGGATCCTTCTGGTGCTTCCACTGACGCCCGTATTCAAAGGCAGCAGTGAGACAGCTGCGGTCTGTGCTAGGTAAAATATATCAACATTGGGATTTGCATACTAATCAGACAGCATGATTTAGCAGAAAGGGGAATGGTAAAGTCCTATGATTTGCCCCTTCCTAGAAGGTGAGACGATCATACGATTCTGTCTGAAGTTCCTAAACTAAGATAAGCTTGAGTCTTTTCCTGTTTCAATCATGTATAAAGCAGGCATTAACGAGTGAATAATGCACCACAAAGCATTCATTCCCTTCTTTTTCATCAAGTGCATCACCCAATTGCTTCTATTTTTGTCCCTGCTTTTTGCTCCTTGAATCTGGATTCCCTTTGGAGTTTAATCTGGTTTTCTAGCTCGGCTCTTTTCTCCTTTCTGATGTCAGGGAGGGATGGGGAACAACCTTTATAACGCAACTTTTAGCACGCAGTGCTATTAAAACGCAGACTTTAAAACGAAAACCATTACAACGCATTACACTGGGGGGCGCTCTAGGATAGGGAATAGTTTTAATTTACTATCCAACACCTTCCCTAGTGTCCACGGGGACTGGTGTTGGAATAGTAAATGAAAATATTCACTATCCAGCACCCCCCAGTGTAATGCGTTGTAATGGAATGCGTTTTAAAACTTGCGTTGTTACAGCATGCGTGGTAAAAGCATGCGTTGTAACAACGTACATCCGGGAGGGATTGGTACCAAGCTGATCTACTTCTGCATTATTCTTCATCCTCAGTCAAGAACTATATGATTGCCGAGGAGGTTTTTTACTCTTGAAAATAGAACACTCTTAAGGAAACACTTGACATCCTTCATATGTATATCTTAAGTGTGGGGTGGAACCGCAGCTACTACGGAGAGTGGTTCTTCCTTTGGGCAATTAAGAAAGAAACTTAACAGGCCATCTCTGCTTCCAGTCCTTGACATTTAGGAGACATTACTGATAAAGCAGAAATCTGAAGATCCACAGGGACACAAACAGTTATCGGCAAAATAGCAAATTTCATTAGAACAAGTATTATCTTAAGGTGTATGAAGGATCAAAGGGAATAGAGGCAAAATCCAGTAAGAGCAACCTATTAAGGGCTCTGAATGTGTGAATGATGCCCAACCCATGGATGCCGCAGGCACCTGCAACAGGCCAGGCCAGCATGAAATAATGCCTTCCTTCTACCATCACACTACAGCCATGACTATGAGCCTGGGGCATTCTTAGCTGCAGGGTCAGAGTTACAAGGGTTCTCTTCTTTATAACTAGAATAGACAGTCTCAAGCAGCCACTTGGCACTCCTGGGGCCAGACATGGAAAAGCAAGGTTCCAAAGGGGAGAAGACGAGCACTGTCAGAACACAGAGGGAGAGGAGGAGGTGGCATGGGGATCACTCAAAGAAAGATTATGGTGAACTTCATGATAACTCACGCACACAGAATGAATAGACTCCTGGCATGATCCATTTGCAAACACAAGCAGAATGCACTATGTGCAGCAGTTGGTCACTCATGCATATACAATAATACCTCAACACAACAAACACTCCATTAACCCAGACTATTTGAATACATGTCCATATCTTTTTTTGTTGTTGCATATTTATATAGCGTGAACTAGAACCGAAGGTATTGGAGCGCTTTACATGAGCACCGGTTATATTACACATTTAGGCACAGGGAGATTAAGTGATTTTCCCAGAATCACAGGATGTGGACGCGACAAGGGCCGGACTGGGAACCAAAACTGGCCCTGACAAAGCCCTCGACCGCCCCCCGGGTGGTTGGGTGTGCCGCCGAGCTCTTTGCCACGGCCGGTTTCTGCCGATTTTGTTACAGGGGCCGATGTTGCAGCTATGCTGCAAAAAACGGCCCTGTAACAAAAGCGTCCCCCAGGGGGACAAAATCGGCCCCCACTCTGCAGTCCACCGGGGAAACGCCCGGTGCCTGCTATGGCCAGTCCTGCCCTGGACGCAACCCCGAGGCTCGAACCCTGGTTTCCAGCACCAAAATCGACAGTCTAGCCGACGGACCACATCCTCTCCCATTTCTACTTTGCAGACTAGCACATGCTCTTCATTCTCCAATCTGAGCACAACAAACTCATAAAAATGGACTGAGCACACGTCGGCTAAGATCAACTGACCCACACCGTCAAAATACACATGTGCTCAGTATTTGGCACTTCCATATGCATGTTAATCCTGAATTCTTCAAGAGTCTGAAAAAATTACGCCAATGTAATTCACATCAGTGCAGTAGTCAAACACTAATATATGGGCATCACTTTATAAATCCAACACAAGCCACACTCATATAGAGGAACCAAATGCACAGCTGCTCCAGTATAGTAATACACATTCAAAACAAACACAGTGCATTCCATGTAGACAATCAAACTTTCACATCAATTCCCAATTACAAAACATGTTCTACTGACATTCCAATGCTTGTTCCCATAGAAGGTTTAGGGTCAGATGTACAAAGAATTTTAGTTGAAGCAAATGCTCTAAGTTTGTGACTGCAAAACGCTTTTAGGAGGCGGAAACTTTTTATGACTCCTAAAATGGGCTTAGAAATGGATAAGGAGTCGCTATTTGGGAGAGGTGTGCCCCTTCCAAATATCGATTCCAATCCATTTGTGTTAATGGTTTAGGACTGAAATAAACCGTTGAAAAGTTACAGAACCCCAGCTTGGGGTTGTAATCTATTCGCAAACAAGAAAGCGTCCCCTTGGGACCTTTGTGAATGTTAAATAAAACTTTGTTGGGGAGTAGGCAGTGGTGCTAACTCTCAAACAAACTTTAAAGAAATAGTAAACGTTTCTCTTTTAATGCAGCCCCTTTCCCTTTAAGGAAAACAGCCTGCATTTAAAAAAAAAAAGTTTCATTTAATGAAGGTGATCACGGACACTTACCCAGCAGGCCACCATCCCCGTGATGGCCGCAAGTCTGAGTGAGTCACGCTTTGCTAAGTACCTCATGAATATTAATGAGGTAGGTCTGATTGCAAACGAGTTTGAATTTACCAAACTGACCCATTTGTACATAGGTCCATTCGGATTTTTTTTTTTTACTGGTCGCAAAAATACTGTTTGCAAAGTCGGACCAGTATTTTGTGAGCAGTAAATAGTACAGGTGACCCCTAATCTTAAAATGTATTCAAATGCAACCAAGGTGTGGTTCAAACCTGAGACACCTTTGTTTCCACTTTCTTCAAACAAAGTGAAGCAACTCCGATACACACTGTGAGATGTGCTGACCATTCACGGTCCTATTGCAAATATAGGGCTGAGGCATGTTGCAGTGTTGGAAATGTGATTCCAAGGAACATATCCCGTAACAAGACATGCAGTGGGTTGTCATATTGATGTGTGTGCCCAAGATGCCTGGATCATTATAATAAGTTTAATGTATGCATGCCTCTTAATTGAGTGTATCATTTTACAAAAAAAGAATTATACATTACATCAAGAGACATATTCCTATGCACAGGAATAAGTGCATGACTTTTCAAAATTCACACGCATTCAAAGTATTAAGGGCCTCAGAGAAGTGTGGCTCAATGGTTAGAGCGGCAAACCCTGATGCAGTAGTCTGGCTTGGACCAGGGTTCAATTCCCGCCTTGGTGGGTCTCGGGCTCAATTTCCTCAGACCTGATAATTCTTGCCTCCGTGCCTATTCTGATCAAGAGCCCCACTCTGCACCTCTGGGCAATAGCTTGCTTAATCTCTACAACGGCCCCAACAACTCTGAGGATGCCTGACTTCACCTTGGGGGTGCCCAGGAGTGGACGCTTCACAGGGAAAGGCCAGGAAAGGTTCCTCGGTGGTATTCGTACAAGCGCCGAGATGCCTCCGGGTAGTTGTGCGCTATATAAGTGCGTAATTATTAATTCTATTCATTTACAACAAAAGGACGCATCAGAGCGCTGCAAGCCATTTCGCTGCGCTGAGGGGGTGTCATTTTAGATAGCATAGGGATGCTTTATTTTTATAACAATATGATGCATCTCTGTGCTTTTCCCTGCGCTGACACACAATTAGCTGCCAAGCGCCAATGCAGGTACCCTTGCGTCGTGTTGCAAGGGTGCCCGCATTTTGGGGACGATCGTTTTTGTGCAGGTAGGGACACTTTCCTGCACAAAAACAATTATTGATGGTGTTTTCCTGCGGAATCTAGCTTGCATAGAAAGAGGAAACAGCGATTTCTCCTAGTTCTCTTTGTTGTGCCTCCTTACGCCATCCCTGGGGAGGTGTAGGATTCTGATGCATTCCCAGGTTTATGAAATAGTATGTATCTGGAAATGCAGCAGAATCCATGGGTGTTGTGTGAAAACACCCACAGCAACACCCAGGGCATAGTGATGCGTGAAAAGGGGCCGTATTTCCAAGGCCACGAAAAGTCACGCAGGGTGGCTTTGCATGGCCATGTAAACATGGGCAGGGCTACTGCACCGCCAGTGCGCCAAAAAAGTGACTCCTCAACGGCGCAAGGGGCTTGTGAATAAGCCCCTTAAGCTGGAAAGCTGCACCAGTCACAGCTTTTCAGTTGGATTACCTGGAATGTAAAGTGGCACCTGATATTTCCCCAGTTTGAAGTTATACACAGTCTATAACCTCAGAATAGGGGAATAACAGACTGCATACAAATGCACATTTCAGTCCTTTTTTTCTCCATTGGAAAAAACATGCTTGCCTATGGAGAGGCCTCTTTCCTACATCCCCACACATAAATCAACAAATAAAACATTATAAAATAGGCATGCAACTTATAGGAGTTGATTCTAAAAACCTCTTAGAAGTACTTCTATGAATTAGTACAGAATTGCAACTGTTTGCAATTCACATTATGTCCAGTAGTACACCTGAAAAGTAGCAATAGTTACAGCTCTTTCCAGACATACTACTGGGAATGTTATAACATTTTTCACCCTGGATTGACAGCACAAGTGTCAAGACAATATTGATATTGATTATTTCTAATGTACATAGAGTGGGCTTTGGCTGCACCCATAGGAAAAGTACCCTTTAACACCATGCTATTTGCTATTGGGTGTATAATTCCACACTCCAGAAAGTTCTTTCATTAAAATGAATGATAGACATTTTACAATTGAAAATTACATTCAATTGTCGCACTGTTTGTCACTTTTTTTGTCCTAGATGCATTCGATAACGAATGCACTTGCAAAGCCAACAGGACAGGCTTTATCATGAATAAATAGCATTTGTGCATGCAACCTCTGCAAGCAGCTTTTGTGAATGGCCATGTTGGCACATTATAGTCAGACCTATTAGCTTTGCCAATGATTGATGGATGTTGGTATTCTCATAAAGTGGACTTGTATGGGCAGAACAAGTTGACCCCGGGGTAAGATACTGCCTGTGTGAAGTGAACATATTCTTTTTTTTATCCATGGTAAAAAGATTTTTCTCTGTGGAAGAAGCCCTTCATTAAAAAGAGCACAAAGTTTGGGGATTTTGTGTTTCTCTTCCCACCCAGGAAGAGGGCGTACTGCAGTGGCGGCTGCTGCCTCTAAACCTTGATGGGTCAGCGCAGGCGGGGACAGGGGGAATAATAATAATAATTTAAATAAAGAACTTACCTACCGCTCCTGGAACCTGCTCGGTGCTTCTCTGCTCAAGCCACCTCGGTGCTCCTCTGCTCCTCTCCACACTCAATCCAGATCCTGCTTTCATGCATGAGAGAAGCTCAGGGATTGGTCTGAGTGAGCTCAAATGCCGCTCAGTTAGGAACAGGGGGGCTGTGCCTTTTCTCCCACCCGGCTATGCAAGACAGCTGGGTTGGAGAAATATAAGTGTGCATGTCGGTTTGGCCCTCCTATGATGGCGGACCAAACCGAAATGTCACTTACAGTGCACCTACCAATAATCCTCCCTGGGTCTGGCTGCTGCTGACGCAGAGCATGGCTGGGCCCTTCCCTAGACTTTTCAGACTCGGCAGAGTAAGTGAAACATAAAATGATACTAAAATAGTTTTATTATCATTTTATTTTTCATTTGCTGTCTTCCAGCAGTGGGGCGACGCTCCTCCGCCCTAACGGAGAAGCCGCCCCTGTACTGCAGTCATTTGCAGGAGCAAATCATCAATCATTTCCAGGATGGGAAACAGTTGAAGAAGTGTGTGTAAATGCTCAAAACTGCACAAGTTTTGGACCATTTCCAAACTCACAAGACAAACCATGCATTGATCGACCTACTTCTCTCCTCTTGCGTGGAGTTACCTCTTGAGTAATTATGTGCAGTCTAAGCATACATTTATGCTGGTATAACAGCATTCACGCCTACTAGGCAACCTTTTATAGATACCTTGCAGGTGTAAAACCAGCCTCTTTATATAGGCTTTGTGAATCGGGCATAATCTTTATCCAACAGTGAATATAAATAAAACACACTGTTTCATATTAACACATAAATAAAATAAAATTAAACAAATAACACATTGTATATTCCTAATGTCAAGTTAAATAATGAATGAACATTTTTTATTTGTAAAACTACACTTTGCCCATTACAAACTTGAATGCGGGCTGTAATACTGAAAATTAATTGACACAGTTCATATTCACCTGCCCTTATAATTTGGCTTCTACGAAACACGTGCATAGGGGAAAAATAATTAACCCTGGGCGAAGCACTACGCTACGCTCGCGTAGTTTGCGAAGTTTGCGCAACTTCGCACTACGCGAGCTGCCCGTAGCACAGTGCGAACACGCGTAGTGCAGCGTAGCGTAGTGCAGCGGTCATTTTTTGCTTGTTCACGGTCCTCAACGTCATGTTCGCGACCGCGAGCAAGCAAATGTTTGCGTAGTGCGAAGTGCACTTCGCGTAGCTTCGCGTAGCACTACTTCGCGATCTTCGCCCACCCTTAAAAATAATGATTCTATTCATTTTACGTAATGCTTTATGTTTCAATTTGCTAGGTACATTATGCACACTTTTTTGGCTATTCATGTAAACACGGTGCATAACAACAAACCTATTTTCAATTAACACCAAAACTGGTTACACATTAACAATGAACACATGGTCCAAATGAAATTCGAAAGTAAGACTATCGGCTTGATTTAAAGTTTGGCGGACGGAGCAGTGTCAGTCAGGATGGCAGCGGACATTACCTCTACCATCCCGAGGATACCAGCCTGCCACATTTAGAAATGCCCAGCGGCCCTGAGACCGTCTCTATACATTGAACGGAACCGCCATCATGGCGGTTCTGCTCAATAGACTAAAAGTTTGCTGTAGGGCTGCCATTGGCTTTAACTATTAGCATTTTTTTCAAAAACAAAAATCTAATGACCCTAACTCCCAGGGTGTGGGCGTGGTTTTTTCCCCAGTTTCTCACTACCAGTTATTTCTGGGCAGTGCGGACAGTGAAAAAAAAAGGCATTTCACCATCCACCCTAAATAGAGTGGACAGTGTAATGTCTTTCCTCCGACAGCCCCTACTCTCTGAGGAAGTATTCTGTTGAATGAGTCAAAGGGAACTACGCTGACAGAATACTTCATACTTAAGGTCCGCCCCTCTCTAAATGAAGTGGACGGACCAATGGTTTAGCCAACAGGGTACGCCTTCGCATTTGCGATGGAGTACGCTGTTTGCCAAACTCCAAATCGGGCCCTATGTTATGACGTACGCAACATATCCTTTACATAAAAAAGAAAAAAATATGGTACCATGCACTAGCAAGTATTACATATCAACCTATTACATAGCAATCACCCCCACTAAAACGCCACCCATTGATATTTACTACTAATTACAGAAAACTAATGAAAAAGCAATTCAAATTTTGAACTCTGCAACTTCTGTAGATTGCACTATCACTGCTTCCGAATGGATCCCAAAAACCCATTACTGTGGTTTCTTTCTGTGGTTGTGCCATCATCCCTCCTGAGTGGATCCCACAGACCCATTAGTGTGGTTTCAGTGCTTGGCCCATTATCATTTCTAGGTGGATCCATTCATTGTGGATCCCAAGGACCCATCTACTGGAGTCATTGAAGTTTCCTTGGGTTGCACCATCACTGCTTCTGGGTCAACCCCACACAGCCATTAACTTTGGGGTTTGTGGATAGCTTGCAATTCTTGTTTGATGATTGTGGCTGGACCATCTAGACACACTTTGATGTTTCTTTGGATGCCTTCGGTGGCACCATCTCTTCCACCAACAAGGGGATACAGCCAGAGCCAGACTGGGAACAGCAACCAGCCCTGCCTGATTGCTGCTAGACCGGCCCCAGGAGCAGATGGGGCGGGGGGGTAGGTGCTAGTAAAAAGCACTGCTCCCGCTTTTGTTACAGGGGGCCAATATTGCAGCACTGCTGCACAACCGCCCCCCACCCCACCCCCAGTGACAAAACCGACCAACCCCATGGCCAGAAATCGGCCCCCAGCCCTCCGGCCTACCATGGAAACGCCCGGTGGCCTGTACGGTCAGTAGGGCCCTAGATAGAGCCCCTTTGTTTGACCATTCTTCCAACAGCTCCGTACAATTAATACACAATATATTTCGCTCACATGACTCTATAAACTTTGCCAGACGTATCAGCAGTGTCAGGTTTGTTTGTTTTAACATAACCAGGCCACATATTAAGGCCTCACACACTACATTCAACCTTTTCCACATAAGACACACTACCACCAGACACCACTCCAATCAAACATAAAGGTCCCAGCACAGGGCCGGACTTACTACCGGGCAGTTTGGAATGCTGCCGAGATGGGCGCGGATTTCACTGCAGTGGGGGCTGATTTCGTTCGTGGAGACCTGCGTGTGCTTCAAAATAATGAAAGCAAAACACATTTTGTTTAGTACACGCAGGTCCCCATCAACGAAATCAGCCCCCAGCTCAGCAGCATTCCAAACTACCCGGTAGCCAGTCCGGCCCTGTCCAAGCATAACCACTTCAGACTGGTTGAGAGCTATGATGGGTAGTAGCAACAACTGGGATTCATACCAGTAGGAGATGGAAACACAACTGGGATTCATACCAGTAGGAGATGGAAACACAACTGGGATTCATACCAGCAGGAGATGGAAAAAAATGAGTGGTCTGGTACTGTATAAAAGCACAAACTTTTATTTCAATTTCGAGATATGTGCTTTGACAAACAGAGCTATCTGCAAATGTGTAACAAAGCTTCAGTGTAACCCTGGGACGGCAGGGCCATTTGGAACCAATCAACTTTATGAAAAATTTAGAGCACGCAAACTCAACCCACTGGGGGGCAGCGGTTCAAAATTACCTTTCTGCACACTGCCAGATGATTGAATGAATCACAGTGTCTTTTCTGACGCAATACAAGCCCCTTCCAAGGAAAAGTGGAACTTAATAGGGTTGGCATATATAGGTTTTCCAATTAGGTTGCCTTGGGAACAAGTAGAAGCGTGCCCATGGGTTACTGCATCTGCACGCATGTGCGTGGGAAGTGGGACGGGAAGGTGCTCTAATGGTATTTATAGGCATGTCACAGGTTAGAGTCATTATAGGAAGAGCCTACTGTGTGTCAGGAGTCGCATGCCAAAAAGATTAGCAAGTGAGAATAAAATCCTTTCCAAGAAAACCCCCAGGTCCAGTTAAAAATGTGCCACTGTTCACCTGTATACTCGGGGCAGAGAGAGTAAAAGTCATCGTTGGGAAAGTCCTTAAAAACAATGATGAAATGCAGCACATAAATCGAAGTTGCTGTGCTGTGTTACTTCAAAGGGAGAGTGAAAAATACCAGGGTATCTATAAAGATAACACGCTATTGTTCTTTCCCCCAAAGCTGGCGCGATTTAGGTTTCCATTGCAGCTTAGTGCAAAGGTGTGTGCCTTCTGTCAAGCATAGGTTTTTCACTGGAAGGGGGGGGGGGCTTTCAGTACAAAAGCTATGCTTTATTACTTTTCCCAGTGATTCATTTGTAAAAAGATTGGTGCCAGGGCTCTCGTCAGGAGGTCACGGCAGCTTGCACCACACATCACCCTGCCATGCTGCCAGTGATAGGACCAACACAACTACTAGCCATCACACTCCCACAAAGTGTGACAGTTCTGACTATTCCAGACCCCAAAGCTATAAGAATGGCTTGGACAGCCGGTAATAGTAATTTTTAATGTATATTGAATTAATAGCTAACTGTTGTTTTAGTAATCTCTAAATTATCCTGACAGTGTCGTTTTGTGGCTGACTGTCGCTTGTCGCTGGTGTTGACGATTAAGTGCTGGTGCCGAGCATTGGAAACCACTGGCTCAAATTAAGCACTGACTTTTCCTACTATGTATGCGTGCTGTACAATGCAGCACACTTGCAAAGTCTGAAAAGTATGGAGAAATTGGAACATTTCTCCTCCATTACGATTCCTTGAGGAGGCATAAGGTTTTGGTGCAAATCCCTGTCTACAACTGTTAGCAGGATAGGCCCATGAGTAATGGCATGGGAATGCCTACTTACCACAAAGTAGTGTATTGCACTACTTGTGTTACTTTGGTCAACTTTCCAATGCAAATCATGATTTGCGTTGGAAAGTAAATACCACCACAAGGCTTTGGGCAGGGTTTGCGTTACGAAAACAATGCAAACACACACAAAGTGTTAATAAATCTGAGCCATAGTGATGCAAGAAGGGTACAATTTAAAGCTTGTGTTCTTGCACATAGAGCATTACACGACTCGGGCCCCCCTTATATCAGGAAGAGAGTGGCCTTCTACAGTCCCCGACGAACTCTAAGGTCGGCGGCACATCGTCTGATGGCCGCCCCACGTCTTCGTCGGGCCAGGATGGGTGGCCAGTCTTTCTCAGTTAAAGTAGCCAGTCTCTGGAATGCCCTTCCCATTGTGCTGTGCCACACCCAGAATCTCAGATGCTTCAAGAAGCTTCTCAAAACGCACCTTTTCACGCAGGCCTATTAGTCTTCTACCTAGCCACTTGTCTGAGACTGCATCGCGCCAGGATACTCAAGAGTAGTTGTGCGCGCTATAAATTCCCATATAACATAACATAACATAACATAACATAACAGATCATTGTGCGTTGTACAAATGAGACATTTTGGGGCAGATTTACAAAAAACTGATGCATCTGTAAAGATGCGTCAGTTTCCCTGTTCCTCATTGCGGAACCCTTGCACTGCCATGTATGCGCCGTATTTACAATACGGCGCACCATGGCGCAAGGATTGACAGATGTATCTGTTGCTGCAAAAGTCATGCATTGCTGGAGTCGTGTCGCAAGCACGACGCAACTCAAGCAATGCATGGGGAGGCCTATTCCCAATACACTGCATCACTCTTTACACCTGCTCCAAGCAGGCGTGAGGTTTTGACGCAGTCGTGTCCTAGAAGTGGCGCAGTGAAATCTTGTAGATTTCACTGCATCACTTCTAGGAGGCTTTTTTGCATGGGAACGCCCACCCTGCATACATTATACCTGACGCAGGTATAATGTGACACAGGGCATTATGACGTGGCGTATCTCCCTAGATGCGTCATGTTGTAATTGGGCAGCAACATGGCGCATTATTTACGCCACAGCTGCGTCACAAAGCGTGATGCAACAATGGGTGACGCAAGGGGCTTGTAAATCTGCCCCTTTGAATTTTAGGGTGGCTCTTGCCTTAGGAGAGCTCTTTAAAACGCCACGAATAAATAAGAAATAAAGACATGAAGAGCAGAGTTAACATGAAACGCACGAAAAGCACAACACAGGCTCCCGATGAATCATTGCATTTTGCAATTGAATATCCAAGGATTTAATAAATCACAAAATGCAAGGATGCAATGTGTCACAGGTACTCTGCAAGCTGGAAAAGCGAGAAAGCCTTTCTGACTGGTAAAACGCCTTTTGTGAGGTAGGGGGCTTGAAAGGGGCGACTTCTCTTTAGTGTGATTTCTAAATGCATTGTATCAATGGTTTGTGATGTATTTTTATCCCCCATGTGAACTGGGTCAATTTTATCAGAAGACTGTTTGTTTAATGCGCACCATGGGATGCTTTTAATTTCAACTACTAGCAGTTGATGATAATCCATGCACTAAGGCAGATTTCCTCCCCACAATTATTTTTTCCGGATATTATAGCATTCATAACAGAGGAAAACGTGGGATTCTAAAAGCATAGATTGTAAAATAGTTTTGCAACATACATGACAGCATTAAACTCATATGAGTGAATAGACACTTAAGTTTGTTCCCAACCCCATCCACTCCCAAAAGCTAAAGACACAATGTGAGTACCTTGGGGTAGAACCAAGAGGGATATTGTCCATAGGCAATCCTTTCTTCCAAGCCAGCCATGGCTAAGCATGTGCCAGTGCACATCTATCTATCTATCTATCTATCTATCTATCTATCTATCTATCTATCTATCTATCTATCTATCTATCTATCTATCTATCTATCTATCTATCTGTCTGTCTGTCTGTCTGTCTGTCTGTCTGTCTGTCTGTCTGTCTATATATATATATAACGTCCTTTTATGCCGTAAGGAATTTAATGTCGATGTGATTAATTTTGCCTGACCAGAACTGTATATTGTTTAGGCCAACCTGTGTATATAGGTTATTCACGGTTAACACATGGACATTTTGAGAATTTTTTGAATACAAAGATGTCACTAGCAGTGCTAGCACTAATCGGAAAGTGTGTCCTATGACTCATGTATTTGTATGTAACAAAAAAACTCTATTAGTAGATGGTTTTATAATTTATAACTCGCATGGAATAGTTTGCACATGGCAGTATTTGCACAGATATAAGTTTACAGAAGCATGATGCACTTTAACTTTGCCATTCTTTCCGAACTAATTGTCGAATAGCATGATGAATGCAGAACGCATCTGTCGATATGTAATGCATAAATTCACGTGTTTTCCCATGTCAAAACCATGTGTATTAGCACTACCAGGATAATTAATACAAAAGATTGTCTATTTCTTATGTTCACCGTGATTAGGCCATCATATAAATTTTGATGCATTATGCACTTTAATCTTACAATCTCATGTCACAGTATATATTGCTGTTTAATAGGTCACAGGCATATAGCTATGCAAATGACAGCTTACTGATAAGAGGGTAGACTGTTACAAAATGGCGCTCACGTTGTAGTGCATTAGTGAGGTCTCAAATTATTGAAGTCCTTTGCCTCTGTTTACTATTGACTGAGATTTTGGCGCGCAACTTGTGAGTTCGTTTTAAAACACAGTGGTAGCCCTTCTGTTAGAACGGTATCCATCTTGGGGAGGAAGAAAGGAAGAGGTAGCGGTCCAGTTGTTGGACGCTACCCGAGTGTTAAAGGTATTTAAATCGCGCTCTCCCGCCCAACATCAGATTTACTACTTCTCACCCCTGAGGCGAAAAGCCGGGGGCTCTACGTGCTATCCCTTTCTTTCCTGGCAATTTATTGACAATATTGAATTGTTTGCAGCAATATTTTAAAAAGTCTGTATATATTTTAATCAGCCCGTTTTTAGCTGCTAACACACACTATTTCCTCGCGGCAAGATTGACATTGGCCCGAGGCCCCCCGAGGACTTTGCCTGACCGGTGCAGCCGATTTTAGGGCTGACGCCGGCAGGTTAGAACGGTCGCCATCTTGGGGAGGAAGAAAGGAAGAGGTAGCGGTCCAGTTGTTGGACGCTACCCGAGTGTTAAAGGTATTTAAATCGCGCTCTCCCGCCCAACATCAGATTTACTACTTCTCACCCCTGAGGCGAAAAGCCGGGGGCTCTACGTGCTATCCCTTTCTTTCCTAGCAATTTATTGACAATATTGAATTGTTTGCAGCAATATTTTAAAAAGTCTGTATATATTTTAATCAGCCCGTTTTTAGCTGCTAACACACACTATTTCCTCGCGGCAAGATTGACATTGGCCCGAGGCCCCCCGAGGACTTTGCCTGACCGGTGCAGCCGATTTTAGGGCTGACGCCGGCAGGTTAGAACGGTCGCCATCTTGGGGAGGAAGAAAGGAAGAGGTAGCGGTCCAGTTGTTGGACGCTACCCAAGTGTTAAAGGTATTTAAATCGCGCTCTCCCGCCCAACATCAGATTTACTACTTCTCACCCCTGAGGCGAAAAGCCGGGGGCTCTACGTGCTATCCCTTTGTTTCCTGGCAATTTATTGACAATATTGAATTGTTTGCAGCAATATTTTAAAAAGTCTGTATATATTTTAATCAGCCCGTTTTTAGCTGCTAACACACACTATTTCCTCGCGGCAAGATTGACATTGGCCCGAGGCCCCCCGAGGACTTTGCCAGACCGGTGCAGCCGATTTTAGGGCTGACGCCGGCAGGTTAGAACGGTCGCCATCTTAGGGAGGAAGAAAGGAAGAGGTAGCGGTCCAGTTGTTAGGACGCTCCTACCCCCCCCCCCCCCCCCCCCCCCACTGGATATAAGGATGACATCCTCCCGTCCGCGCAGCGGGCGGGCGCAGCGGGCGCGCCGGCGGCGCGCCAAAGGCAAGCCCGTCTGCGCCCGTCCGCGGCAGTTCGGGGCATGGGGCCAGAACCCCTGCCCATTCCACCTCGCTTGCCACAACTCATATTAGGTACACTGTCAATGACTTGATTGCCATACGCCCCAAGACCAATGAGAACTGCTGCCACACTATGTCTGCAGACTCTCCCACGATGCACTGCGCGTCCTGCCATTTTACGATCAAGAAGGGAAAGGATGATAAGCTAATAGGGAAGACTTTGAAAATGTCACTACTTAACTGTAGATCCCTCAAAAAACACAGATCAGAAATACATGATCTTGTGTTAGATGGGGATCTTGATGTTCTTTTCTTAACCGAGACATGGCTTGACACAGCCTCGACTCCAGAAACCTTGGAGGCGGTCCCGGTAGGATATAGCCTGCTCAGAATCGATAGAGAAAAACAGATAGGAGGAGGACTGGCCATAGTGCATAAGCGCGACCTACACTGTACCTTAGAGAAAGCTACTCTGCTGAATAGTGAGAGTGGGTTTTTTTCGATAAAGATTAGTCCCAAATGTAACATCAATGGACTTCTAGTATACAGACCTCCAGGTAAATCTTCACAATTTGCCACTCAGTTGATAGAACTAATAACGCAACATGCACTCCGACATAAGAAATTTCTCATTCTGGGAGACCTTAATTTTCATTTTGAAGATCTTAAATGTAGAGAGGCACAGGCCGTGATAGAGGCTGTGAATTCATTGTCACTAACACTGCAGTCACGATCTCCATCCCATCAACTAGGCCATCTTTTACACCCTGTGTTTGCTAACTGGGAAGACCTCAAAATGAATACTCCGTTGCAGATCACATGGTCTGATCACTTTGTCATCCCCTTTGAGGTGCTAACTGTTCTACAGGATTGCAGCAAGATTAATTCTAATGTGCCCAACTCTAAACCCGTGAAACGCAGAGATTGGAAGAACTTTACAGAAGAAAAGTTTAAATCTGCCCTTGGGAGAGAACCTCCCCCCTCCAACGATACCCTGGTTAAGGCATGGGAAGACTATGAAAAATGGATGTCCAGGGCTCTGGACACAGTAGCACCGTGGACATTTAAACCCCCTGTCAGAAAGACTCAAACGGCTCCCTGGTTCTCCAAAGAACTTAAGGAAGCTAAGGCCAAATGTAAAAATATTGAACGAGGATGGAGAAAAAACTATGATCCAGAGGACAAATTAAAATATAAAAATGAATTAAAAATCTATCATAAACTTATTAGAGCAGCTAAAGGTGTGCATTTTAAAGAACGTATTGAAAATGCAAAAAATCCTACTAAGGAACTTTTTTCAATATACAAAGAGCTCACGGTGCCTACCAGACTTGAGGCTCTAGACACATACTCTAATGAGCTATGTGATGAGATTGCAGATTTTTTTGTGAAAAAAGTAGACTTAATACACGCTACTTTCACAGACAGCCCACATGACCATCACTCAATAGTGAGAAAGGTTCCCGACACCAAGCCCCTGTTGACAAGCTTCTCAGTCCCTAAGAGATCTGACCTGCTTCTGACTATGAGAGGAATACATTCTGGATCCCCTCTGGATGTAATCTCCCCTAATCGATGCACGGGAGTCCTTGATGGCATGATTGAGCAGATTGAACAGCTTATCGCTCTCTCTTTCCAGGAGTGCCATGTGCTGGAGGCTTGGAAAACCGCACAGGTTATACCCCTGAAAAAGAAAGCGAACATTCATATTTCTCAACTGCAAAACCTCCGTCCGATATCCCTCCTCCCCTTCTGTGGGAAAGTTGTGGAGAAGGTGGTGAATAAGCAACTTATGCAATTCATCGAAGAGAACTCTTGCCTCCACCCAACCCAGTCAGGTTTTAGAGCAGGTTATTCAACTGAATCTGCGGTCCTCTTTTCCACTGAACGCCTGAGACAACTTGTTGACGGAGGGCAGACAGCAGCGTTGGTGTTATTAGACCTCAGTGCAGCATTCGATACCGTGCTGCACTCAACGCTGCTGTCACGCCTCTTAGACATGGGAATAGAGGGCCTAGCCCTGGAATGGATAAGATCCTTCTTGGAAAATAGGAGTTTTCAGGTTCATTGCCCTCCCTATAAGTCATCCCCCCGCAAGCTGAGGCATGGGGTTCCACAAGGCTCAAGTCTGAGCCCCACGCTGTTCAATATTTATATGGAGCCTTTGGCACATATTGTGGAATCCTATGGTGTGGATATCGTCACATACGCTGACGATACCCAATTGATAATTCAACTTGCTAATAACCAGCCTGAGGAAGCCATTAATTTTTCCAATTGTATGCGAGCAGTGGCTGGGTGGATGAACAACAACTGCCTTCGCCTAAATGGCGAAAAAACCGTACTGCTAGTGGTCGGTAAGTCTCTCTCTACCTGGTCGCAGGACTGGTGGCCGACGGAATTAGGGCCAATCCCCCGCTCAGCAGAGGTTGTCAGAAACCTGGGAATAATGATTGATGCGGAGCTTTCCTTCAAGCAACAAATTAGCAAAATCACTGGAAAATGCTTTGGAATATTAAAAACCCTCCGCAAAGTTCTCGACCTGCTCCCCTTTGGTGCCAGGAAGAAACTTATCCACGCCCTAGTCACGCCGCACCTGGACTATGGCAACGCCCTTCTCCCTGGCCTGAGCAAAAAAGGCATTCAACAACTTCAGTGTGTCCAAAATGCCGCCGCCCGCTTGGTACTGAACCTTCCACGTAGGGCATCCGGTACCACGGCATTGCGTAAACTTCACTGGCTCCCCATTGTGGAGCGTATCAAATTTAAGGCACTATGCATGGCTCATCGTATTGCCCAGGGAAAAGGCCCAAACTACATGCAAAAACTCCTTATCACCCATCGCCCTATCCGAAATCTTAGATCTGCTGGAGTGATGTTATTCAAACTCCCCCGAGTTCACAGGTCCAGAATGGGAGGTAGCTCCTTCCGTTTCTTGGCTAGCAAACACTGGAATAGCCTCCCCTTGAATCTTCGGATGGAGCCCTCCGAAACAAGATTCAGACAAAATCTAAAAACTCATCTCTTTCCCAAGTAAATAGCTTCCTGATATAATCTAGGATTTTAGTGTAACTTGGTTTTAGCTTCATCTGGGAGCAGTAGTTTTTCAGCGCGGGGACACACCGTCATAGGTGTAACCAGGCGCTTAAGAAATGGTCTTATTATTTTATTATTATTCTGTTGGCCATCAGTGAGCAAGGACATAGCGTCCGAAACGCGTCTGAAGGCTTGCACCACTTCACTTGAATGGAATAAATAAAGCATTTTGAAATTGAAGTCTGACTCCGGCGATACTTTGCAGTTTGCGTACCTGTCTGTGCTCCAAGCACGCTGTGGACAAGTTGGATTCTTATATATGTGATCAAGGCAGGGATCTGCCGAAACGCGTCGTGACGATATGGCAAGCACAGAAATAAATATTTAAAACTTGCACTAAATCTGGGTCTTCCTCGTCTTTTCGTCCTCTTGAAGGCGAGCCTCGCAGCATATATATATATATATATATATATATATATATATATATATATATATATATATATATATATATATATATATATATATATATATTACATCCACAGGTAACTCCTTTACAAGAAACCCAGAAGAACACAGTGGGGATTGAAGGGAAAATCGCTTTATTGCTGGTTAACTGCGGCATAATGCATTTCGACGTTAGTCTTCTTCAGATGCCTTCGCAGATGGAACTGAGGCAGCACCTTGAATTAAAACCCTCCTGGCTCCTCCCAAAACATTGGAGTGCAGCTGGCTCCAATTAACAACTCAGTTTCTGTTGCGTAGTCGGATATCAAAGACTACCAATCCCAGAAGACATCAGGTGTAGGACTGTCATATGTGGAGCTCTTTATCATGTTCGCGCTGTCAGTGCCATTGTAAAGGTAAGCAGTGCTGCCAAAATAATGTCTTTGTTTCAAAAGTCGGTCTGCCTTGGGTCCCCTGACACTCCGCCTCAAAGTACTTTCCCCAGCAGGGTCGTGGAACAGCAGAACAGTGCCCGTGCTCCCCCGTCAAATTCGGGTTGCTTCCGTGCAATAACTTTTTGCTGGGATGATCTATATAATATGCACACACACACACACACACACACACGCACACACGCACACACACACACACACACACACACACACACACACCTAGGTTCACATGCAATGGGTTTTTTTCTTCCCTGGGTCAGCTTTATATGTTTTGTATTCAATAATATTCACATTTGTGCCTTTGCATCATTATGACATTGATGCCCGAAAATACCAGGAATCAACGCCATTAATTCAGGACCATCCCTGTCCCAGGATGGGTCTATCAGGGCCACAGTATGCCATGAATTGGCATGACAATGCTGGGGCTGGCATTATGGCAGATTTGAATACCATTGTGACAACAATTTGTCATGAATTGCCACCATTTGGCAATAGAAGCCCACAATATGTCAAGAATTACCCCCACACATTAAAAACAACCATTATGTCATGGAGGCCCACAATATGCCAGTAGTTACCACTTCTGTGCCAAGGTTAACATTATACCAGGGCTGTTTACCACTGTGCAAGGAGTGCTCACAATATGCCAAGAATGACCACCATTATGCCAGAACCAGGCACGCACTATCTTCTCATGCACGTACCAGCATTGTATTAGTGCAACATTCATACATGCACCCCCCCCCCCAACACACACACCATGCTGATATATGACTCCTGTTCCTGCCAGCATCTCCTCTCCTGTACGTCAGGAGCCAGCACGTCACCAGGCTACTGCAGGTGATCCAGCGTTTGCTAATCAGTGCTACAGTACTGTCAGTGGAAGAGGGGAGGACAGGTGTGCCTCTCAGGGAGGAAGAGGGGCAGATAGGTGTGCCTGTCAGGTGGCCGGGGAAGGGGGCAGACCGGTGTGCCTCTCAGGGAGGAAGAGGGGCAGATAGGTGTGCCTCTCATGTGGCCGGGGAAGGGGGCAGACAGGTGTGCTCCTCAGAGAGGATGAGGGGCAGACAGGTGCGCCTGTCAGGGAGTAAGAGGGGCAGACAGGTGTGCCTCTCAGGTGGACGGGGAAGGGGGCAGACAGGTGTGCCTCTCAGGTGGCCGGGGAAGGGGGCAGACAGGTGTGCCTCTCAGGTGGGCGGGGAAGGGGGTAGACAGGTGTGCCTCTCAGTTGGCCTGGAAAGGTGGCAGACAGGTGTGCCTCTCAGGTGGCCGGGGGAACAGGGAAGACAGGTGTGCCTCTCAGGGGGCCGGGGAACAGGGAAGACAGGTGTGCCTCTCAGGGGGCTGGGGAAGGGGGCAGACAGGTGTGCCTCTCAGGTGGTCGGGGAACAGGGAACACAGGTGTGCCTCTCAGGGGGAAGGGGCAGGCAGGTGTGCCTCTCAGGGAGGAAGAGGCGCAGACGGTGTGCTTGTCATGTGGCCGGAGAAGGTGGGATACAGGTGTGCCACTCAGGGGGCCGGGGAAGGGGGTAGACAGGTGTGCCTCTCAGGTGGCCAGGGAACTGGGCAGACAGGTGTGCCTCTCATGGGGCCGGGGAAGGGGCAGACTGGTGTGCTTCTCAGGGAGGAAGAGGGGCAGACATGTGTGCCTATCAGGGAGGAAGAGGGGCAGACCGGTGTGCCTCTCAGTTGTCCTGGAAAGGGGGCAGACAGGTGTGCCTTTCAGGTGGCTGGGGAACAGGGCAGATAGTTGTGCCTCTCAGGGAGAAAGAGGGGCAGACAGGTGTGCCTTTCAGGTGGCCGGGGAAGGGGGCAGACAGGTGTGCCGCTCAGGTGGCTGGGGGAGGGGGCAGGCAGGTGTGCCCCTCAGGTGGCTAGGGAAGGGGGCAGACAGGTGAGCCTCTCAGGGGGGGGGGGGAGGGGCAGGCAGGTGTGCTTCTCAGGGAGGAAGAGGGGCAGACAGTTGTGCCTGTCAGGGAGGAAGAGGGGCAGACAGGTGAGCCTCTGAGGGGGCCGGGGAAGGGGGCAGACAGGTGTGCCTCTCAAGGAGGAAGTTGGGCAGACAGGTGTGCCTCTCAGGGAGGAAGAGGGGCAGACAGGTGTGCCTCTCAGGTGGCCGGGGAAGAGGGCAGACAGGTGTGCCTCTCAGGTGGCCGGGGAAGGGGGCAGACAGGTGTGCCTCTCAGGTGGCCGGGGAAGGGGGCAGACAGGTGTGCCTCTCAGGTGGCTGGGGAAGGGGGCAGACAGTTGTGCCTCTCAAGGTGGAAGAGGGGCCGACAGGCAGGGGTGCTTCTATCATGTGTGGGAGGTAACTGACAGGTTCACCTCTGTAGGGTTGTGGGAGGGGTCTAGCATGGGCTGAGTTTGATGGGCCTCTCTGGGGCCACAGGGGCGTTCTGACAGGTCAGGGCAGTGTACTCAATGAGAGAGGGACCACGGTGTTTGTTCGGCAATTGGGGCCTTTGGGCATGGGGTACAGACAGGCAACGGGCGCTCTCAAGGACAGGGGGGTCACTAATGCCTGGTGGTGTGCAAATCTCTTGCTCTGGCAGCAGCTTCACATCTAGGAGAGTATATTTTTCCTTTCCTTTAAATGCTAAAAATATTAGCTGGGGGAATATTTTTTTACCTTTTAATGCAGGGAATTTGTTTTTTTGTTTATTGGCATTTAGAAATCAAAAAACAACCACAATACAATAACCAGGTCAAATTAGCATTGATATATCCGTTTTACACAGGAAAAAATATAACTATCAAACAGGTCCACATATTCCTCATAGATTTACTTCTTTTGTTACGAGCAGAGAGATAACATAACTAGGTGGCATCTTCAATTCACATCTTTTTACCAGTATTTCTAAACATACTGAGTTTTAAGGGAAGGGAATGCAGCCTTATGATATACTTATATACATTTCTACTATAGCTCGCTCCAACACCTGCATACAGGTTTTTAGCATATCCTGGTACACCGTCCCACAGTTTTACACCTCTGCTTGCTCACCCTGAACCGGGGTGGCCCTTTTCCCCTCCTGTAGTGACCGGGCCTATTCCAGAAATGGAGTCCAGATATCCCTGGGTCTCGGTGCGGTAGGCATCAGCTCCCGGAATGCTGCCAGTTGGGTTTGGCTAAACGTTACATCCTGTACCCAGGTCTTCTACGTGGGAGCCCTCTTCCTACCCCAGGCCATCGCCACCCTACGTTTAGCCAATAATAGCAATATTGCATGTAATTTACGTGTTGCTGCCGCAGTGTGCTTAACGAATCCCAGCAATGAGTGGATCCGGATCCAAGGGAACCTCAATTATAGCGCGTATTTTGTCAAAAACATCCGACCAGTATGTGTACACAACGGGGCAGCTCCACGCCATGTGTAGAAATGATGCTGGGACGAGACCACACGGCCATCATTTGTAATCGTCTCTAATACCCATGCGAAGCAGCTGACACAGGGTCCTATTATATCTGTGTAGGTATTTGAAGTGAATGGGTCTTAACTTATAATTGGGGGACAGAGCCGTCAATTGGCCACAGCAGAAAGCCCATTGCTCCTCCGTGATCTGTTCTTGTAGTTCCGAATTCCAATTTTGCATGGATTGTGACTGTGTCACCGGGGCAAAGCCCTGCATGGCACCGTACAGCCTAGTGATGAGTAGGCGGGACGAGGGGTTCGTCAGTGTATTCTCTAGTGCCTGCAGAGTAGGGGGGCCAGGATGTCAGTGTGTAGCCGTCTCCAAGTTGCCCGTAGTTTGTAGTAGAAGAATAGCTCTGGGAAGCCTACTGTCTCTTCCCCAGATGCAGCCAATGGGGGAATGAAATTGGCACCTGGATACAGATCTGCAAATATGTGTAGTCCGAGTGACTTAGCAGCTACTCTACTAGCACCCTTGTCCATCACGGGGAGCATGGGGTTGTGCGCTAGTTGTATGGAAGGGGCATACAGTATTTGCATTCAGGCTCTGTCTCACAGGTGACTCCACGCCAAGCGCAAGGTCTCCACCCTGACGATCTTGTCTCTTGGTCTCCTAAACGTTTAGAACAGTGCAGTCGGCAGAGAACCTGGGGCTGCCACATCCATCTCCACCGCAGTGTGTGGCTGAAATCGGGTGGGATGCACCCAGTAGTGCAAAAACTGGGCCTGTCCACAATACACATACAGTGGAGGGTAGTGAGGGCGGCCGAGCACTACTTCCGGTCGGGAGGGTGGAGTCAGGGGTCAGCGCTCCAGTGTACTTAAGGACATGCCTTTCCTGACGCGCAGCGGACGCGCGCTGCACTAAGGTCTCTCGCGCTAGCTGCCATAGCCTCTACTGCCTCAATTTTAAACTTGTCTTTTACAACTGTTCTTAAACGTTGCTTGCCAATATTGTTTCTTGTTGCCTACCTGTTTCTTTATTTTGATCCCGCACCCCGTACCTTTATTCCTCTGCCCCTACCCCGGTCCACCCCGATTGTTGTGGAGGGTAGTGAGGGCGGCCGAGCACTACTTCCGGTCGGGAGGGTGGAGTCAGGGGTCCGCGCTCTAGTGTACTTAAGGACATGCCTTTCCTGATGCGCAGCGGACGCGCACAGCGGGCGTGCCAAAGGCAAGCCCGTCTGAGCCCGTCCGCGCCTGTCCCGAGACCAGCGCCAGCCATGCAGCCGGTTGCCCCCCCTACTACTAGGCTATGCTGGACCAGGTCTCAGCTACTGATGCTGAGAAAAGGGGCATGCTTCCCTCCCTTACGTTGCCGTCTTCCCGGGCTTCTAACACATTATTTTAGATGTGCTAACTGCCCATTCAATCTGAAACCACCTAGTAAACGTTCCATTGTACAGTTAAGGAGTGCTACGCCTCCTAGTCCCCCAGAGGCCATCAAGGCTGGCCTGCTTAGTTGCAGATCTCTTCCTCGCCATGCCGGTGATATTTGGCTTTCTCTTTCTACCCACTCCTGGGATCTCCTGTTCTTGACAGAGACATGGATCAAAGATTTTTGCAACCCGGACATTAATTTGGCAACTCCCCCAGTTTATCGCTTTGTTGGGATAAATAGCTCGGGTACAAAGGCGGGAGGCGGGATCGCCGTTATTCTACGATCCCACTGGAAGATTACATCCAGGAAACTTACCAACCTCTGCTCCATTGAAGCGATGTATTTTACCATCTCAGATGCCTCCTTCCTTATCCTAGCAGGTGTTTTGGTATATAACCCCCTGGCGCATCGCCCTCTTCGCTAACAGAACTCCTTGCCACGATTGCAGACCTCTCCCTGAAGCATCCTCATTTCATTATCCTCGGAGACTTCAACTTTCATGTAGATGTTGCTGCATGCACGAGGGCTAGATATCTCCTGGATACTCTGCACAGCCTGAACCTTTTCCAGCAGGTACAGGGCCCCACACATCAAGCTGGCCACACCCTTGAGCTCTTATTTTCTAATTATTCTGGCCTCACCACCCTTCCTCCTCTGACCCTTACCTGGTCTGATTACTACTTGATCCCATTCCGGTTGGCTGTGTTTCATTCATCGGATAACTCTTCCAAAGCTAGGGACTTGGGCAGAAAATGGCACAAGGTCACCTGTGAGGCCCTAGAACCCATCTTTGTTAATCTGATCGGGCAGTCCTCTAATGATCTGAACACGGACGTTTCCAATTTTAACTCCTGTCTTTCCTCCTCTATCAACCTCATCGACCTGATGCAACCCCTATCCTCTTTGAGATCAAAGCCTTCAGCACCCTGGTTCTCCACGGCTTTACGCGATGAAAGGAGCAAATGTAAAAAATTGGAACGCAGTTGGCGACTAACGTATGATACTGTCGCTAAGGCTACTTATAGAGTGCCCCTAAAAAACTTTCACAAACTCAAGCGTGCCACTATGAGGGAATATTTTGTCGACAAAATCAATGCGGCTGAAAACTCCTCAAAAACTTTGTTCAAAATTATTAAAGAATTTTCTAACCCTCCAGCCTTGACCTGCCAGATCCCCCCAAGACAAATCCTCTGTGACGGTTTTTCAAAGTTTTTTCATGATAAAATCATTAATATCTCTAGCTCATTTAATCAGGCTCACGCAATCACTCCGTTAGGCCCCAAGGTCTTGCATCATTTAAAGGTCTATCGGCGGAAACTGCTCTGACAATGCTGCGGCGATGTAAATCGGGGTCACCACTGGACCTTGCTCCTGCCCAGGTGTTGAGCACTCTCGCCCCTCTTGTGACTGGCCCTTTACTCTCAATCTGGAATACATCGTTACTCTCAGGTCAATTACCCACCTCATGGAAGCAGGCTATGCTGATTCCCATCCTGAAGAAGGCTGACACCGACCCCTCAGTGTTCAGCAATTATTGCCCTATTTCGCTTCTCCATAAGCCAGCTAAAAAACTTGAGAAAGCAGTGCAAGAGCAATTAGCCGACTGTTTTGAATCTAGACAACTTCTCCATGACTCTCAGTCCGGTTTTAGACCGGGCTTTAGCACGGAGACCGCACTACTTGAGGTGTCTGAGACCATTTGTGAATGCGTGGATGCAGGCGAGGAGGCCATGTTGGTGCTCCTCGACCTGTCCGCGGCTTTTGACACCGTTTCCCATGCTATTTTATTAGATAGACTTTCCAATCTGGGTATACGGGGTACACCTTTGGCCTTGGTCAGATCTTTTCTGATGGGTAGATCACAGCAGGTCCTCCCCCGGCCTTTTGTCTCAGAGGAAGAACCTATTCTCTGCGGTGTTCCGCAGGGCTCGGCATTGAGTCCCCTCTTTTTTAATGTCTATCTCGCTCCTCTGGCTGAAGTAGTCGAATCCTGGGGTGTCAGAGTGATCTCTTATGCTGATGATACTCAGCTTGTGTTTTCCTCTAGAGATCACTCGGACGGCAGTATGGCCAACTTTAGACGCTGCCTTACCAACAACTCCTCTTGGATGACTTACAACACCCTTAAGCTTAATACCGATAAGACCGAGGTATTATTTTTCAATCATAGTGCTCCTCTTCCTTCTCTATTGTGGTGGCCATCGGAGCTTAACCCCACTCCGGTTCCTATCAAATCAGCTCGTAACCTGGGCTTTCAATTTGACAATTAACTATCCTGTAAGACCCAAATTAATAAGGTCACCTCAGACTGCTTTGGTAAACTCCGCATGATTAAGAAAATTCTACCTTTTCTTCCCTTGGACTGGCGTAGGACCGTCATACATGCTCTAATCACTTCACACCTAGATTACTCCAATAGCATGTATGCAGGAGCCCCAGCATATTTGATTAAGCAGCTTCAGACTGTGCAGAATGCCGCAGCTAGGCTGATATGTAACATCCCTTATCGCCATTCAATTGCTCCATATTTGATGAAGCTACACTGGCTGCCATTTACCTACCGCATCCAATTTTAATCGCTGGGCCTGGCCTTCAGGGCCCTCAACGACCTTGGCCCGGCCTATCTCAGAGGCAGGCTAAAGCCTGTTCAGTCTACCCGTGCTCTTAGATCTAATCACCTTCGTCTCCTCCGCGCTCCTCGTTTTCGCCGTTCTAGAATGGGGGCAGGGCCTTTCCTGTGGTGACTGATAAATTGTGGAACAGCCTTCCACTAGGACGACGGCTGAACACATCTGAAACATTGTTCCGAAGCAAATTGAAAACCTGGTTGTTTTCCAACCTCTAGCCGCGCCTCACCTCTCCGCTGCCTTTTGTCCGTAGCGCCGGGACACCCCCGTCGGGGGTAACCGCGCACTTTATAAGCTTCTAAAATAATAATAATAATATGTCTGGGGCACCCATATTGCCCTGTGCGAGTGGCAGGGTTAGACGTTCCCAGGAGACTCTTGCCTGCTTTCCAGCCCACACCAATGAAATTAATAAGGTACAGACTGATTTAAAAAACGCCTGAGTCGGAGGCAAGGGTATATTTACAAATAGGTACAAGAATTTAGGCAGTACCACCATCTTAGCTATGGCAATTCTGCCTGCCAATGAAAGTGGCAGCCTGGCCCAGGCAGACAGCCTTTCCCCCAACCACTCATTAGCCCAACCAAAATTCAAGTTCCAGAGTTGTATATTTCTACATAACCAAGTCCTTAGGTGTTTCACAGGGCCATCCGCCCATTGTAAGGGGTGAAGGGAAATTTTTTAACCCCTTCGCTGTTTCTGACGGGCAACGGCCGTCACGCGCACTACCTCCGTAGTGCCTCTCACGTCCATTGGCCACCGCGGCGCCAGCCACTGCGCTAAACCGCCGCACCGCGGCGGAATTGCTCCCGCGGTTAAGCGGCTAAAGTACTTTGTTTTCCTGGCAACGACATATGACAACATGCCAAAGTTCTCACTTTCAGGAATAACACCAAAAGGTTTTACCTCAAGATGCCATTGTACAGTGCCTTTGAGGCGAAACCTTAGCAAGGCTCAGTAAATATGATTATATAGTAGTGACTTAGCATTTTCCAACAAGTCATACTAAAAAATAAACACAGACCTCTGTGGCCAGTGAACAAAGATCAAGTGGTCGATAAGAACAGTGGACGAGTCCCATATGCCCACGCGCTTTAAAGTAAGCCCTGGTACCTGGACTTCATCCTGGGGACATGCCATCTTTGAAATAGGCCCCTCATGCTAGATGAGGCACATTTAGTGGGGGAAAACACTAATGAAGTCAATGTTTGGTCCCTCCCACGCTGATAGAAAGGCAATGGCCTGTGGTGCTTGGAAGCAGTGGATCCTGCAACATACAGTGGCAAGGACTGACAGAGTACAAGATCTAGGCTGATGGTTTTCCCATTCCACACACCCAGATTGACCTTGCTGCTACACCTTTAAGAAACACTGCCTGTCCACAAGACTGAATGAAGCCCTAAGAAGCTTGGGCCTTTGAGGGAACACAGCGAAGGGCACACAGGCATCTAACTTATATTTTAAAGTTTGTTTTTATTGCAATATACTTTCAAATTGTGTTCCTTCTTTTGACATAACGCCTGAAACCCTTCAAATCCTTTTTAGCTATAATCAAAATCTTTCTGAGCTTTAAAGTTGCACAGCTATAGATAGACCTTTCTGATCTCTTTCTACAGTCTATTTCCGAGAGTTTCTCCACCTCAGCAATGCTGTTCCAATTTTTTCAACTCTTTTCCAGTCTTTCCCATCCATCTGTCCAGCATTCCCGACCCATGAACCATTGCTGCTCTTCTTGGCCACACCCACAGACTTCAGGCATGTGCTGACGTAGAGCTAGATTGCAACCCGCTCATCCACCAAGTAATATAGATCAGATTCATTTTAAGGAATTTGGGGGTCCTTGTGGAAGGCATACTTTAGGGGCCCCTGTCCAGATTAGCTTTGCATTTTATTACCCATTTTCTGCTCTCTCAGGCCCTATGATGCCAAAAGATATTGAATAATACATTAAAGGTTGAGATGGAGAAATTGACAGATTCGATATAGAGAGTGCCGCTCTCCCAGGGAGGCCCCTGGACGGAGTGGGCCCTTGGCAATTGCACACTTTGACAGTGGCTCTCTGGGGAGCCCAGTTTTATAGGGCTTTAGAAGAAAAGATATTCAATTGGTGCAACTGACTTGGTTTCGCTGTATAATATAACTAGTATAAGTTGCACATAGACTTTCTACCAGAGGCCATATTACACAAGTGCCCTGGGGGCACAATGGGTGTGTGCGCCCGGTTTTGACAAACCCAGGGTACTTTGGTATTACAGAAGGGCCGCAGATGCTTGTACACCCAGTTCTGCATTATAGATAGGGCTGGCGCACATGTAGTGTTAGCGCTATCTCGAGAGGGCATTCCCTTATTTGCATGGGGGCGTGCATGAGGGAATCTCGTTGCCTTTGAGCCTGCGCCATATTATAGAATTGTTAGTAATGCAAGGCGTGGGCCCTGTACCACTCAGCTAGATTGGGCCAGTAAATTAAAAAAAAAAAATCAAAACATCTAGCTGACCAGTTTTATGCTGCTAACTTTTATGCTGACTCAGACCAAATATACAAGTCAATCGATCTATTACATTTAATTATTCACTTTTTTTGTCAAAAGTGTGTTTATTGAAATATTCAGGTGCAAACAATGTGCCAGATAACAAAAGCAAAATACAAGGCCATAGCTGAAATTCCCGCACAGGATAGCATGAATTCAGGATGAGGATGCAATATGCATATTAGGCAACAATCAATAGTAACAACAGGCATCGGGAGGAGCGGGCTCCCCGCTGCAGGGCCATAGAAATCATTAAGATTCAGATGCAACAAACAGCTGGGAAGGCTATCCCCCATAGAGCCCAGTCTCAAGTCAATCAACAATCATCCCGATGGGAGCGACGGGGAGAACTCCCCTAGGTCTGCTAAAAAAGGCAGGGAAGAACTGGGCACGGCTAAATGGCCCTGGTGAGGGCAAGCAATACACTTAGAGAGAACCAAACTAATTCCCCACTCACCCTCCCCTCCTCCCCCCTCACCCTCCCCTCCTCCCCCCTCCGTCCCCCACCCCCCCCTTTGGCACCCTCCCCCCAACCCCCTCTCCCCCAATGGTGGCGGCAACGGCTATTGATAGTGAAGGCAAACAAAGAAAAAGAGAGCAAAACCAGAAGTGGAGAGTGCAACGGGTGTTGTGGTACTGCTCACATTTGGAAAAGGTGCAGAGCCCTAAGAGTGGGAGGGCAGACGGCCGATGGAAGGCCCCGAGAGAGAAAAGTGACCAGTGGACCCCATTTGAAGGTAAAGTTCTTAAAGTCATCCCTGAAGATGTCCGCCATGCGTTCTAGGTTTAGGAGATGCCAGAGGCGGGCATGCCATAGGGATATAGCTGGGGCCTCTCTCTTCTTTCAAGCCGCCGCCAAAGTTATCTTGGCTGCTCCAATGCACAGCCACATAATCGCTTTGTCCGCTCGTGTTTGATGAAGTAGGGATGGGTCGCGGAGCCCCAGAAGGACCCTTGCCATATCTGTGGGAATGGGATAGCCCAGCATCTCCTTTATGTGCGCTAGAATTTCTTCCCAGTAGGGTCTAATAGAAGGACAGTCCCACCATATATGACGAAAACCTCCCAACTGACCACACCCCCTCCAGCATCTGTCGGAAGTGGCGGGGAAGATCTGTCGGAGCTTGGAAGGATAAAGGTACCAGTCCATCATCGTTTATTCATTTTTTAAAATCATTTTGGTTTTAAATCCTCAGAGACAGATGTCAGATACACATAACGTTCACATAACATCAAAACAAACATAATTGAAACATAGTCTGACCCTTGATCCCACGGGCCTACCTAACAACATCCACCACCCTGAACCTGCTGATCCTAGTGACCTCCTCCACGGTGTTCAGACAAAATATGAATCAAAAATACCATCAGACATAAATATCAAGTCTCAAATACTGTCACACAGAAATATTGTGTGAAAGTATATTGTTGTCAAGAATATTGATTTTAAGGTGAGTAATATTGATTTCAACAATATCGAAATCATTAATATAGTTTACAAAAAAAATTGTTGTTAATATCGTGTTTTTATTATTTGTATGTATTTTAGTATGTATTTTAATTGTGTATGTTATAAAGTGTTTATAGAATTGTTTTTTTAATATAGTTTATAATTTGTTAGTAGTTTTAAAATGTAATTGTATATTTTTTTTATTTTTAGTTCCATAGCAGGTTATGGGGTTTACAGGGGTATAGGGTGGGTAGTAATTTGATTATAATGCATTAATAGTTATTTTTTAATTACTATTTTTTATTTAATTGATAATTATTTGTTAATTGTATAAATAATTTTTATTTTTGTATTAATTTTGATGTTCGGTTTGTGTGTTTTGTAGGGGTATAAGGTGGGAAGTAAAATAATTATATTTAATTAATAAATAGATTTTAATATTAATTATTTAATTGATGATTAATTATGTTAATTGTATAATTATTATTTTTTAATTACATTTCAGGTGCGGGTTGTGTGTTTTGTAGAGGTATATATAGGGTGGGAATTAAATTAATTATAATGAATTGATAAATAAATGTTAATTAATATTAATAATTGATCTGACAATTAATTATGTAAATTGTGTGATACAATATTTTTTTTGCTTGTGTTGTTTTTGTATGGGTAACATATGTGGAGTAAAGTAATTATAATAATTAATTAATAATGGTAATTTATAATGATTATTGAAATGATACATAATTATGTATAATATGTAATTAAGATAGTCTTTATGTTATATATTAGGTGAGTTGTGGCATTTTGTAGGATTTAAGTAAGTGAAGTTAATTACATGTAATTAATTTTTTATAGTTAATTATTAATAATAATTGTTTAATTGACAATTAATTATGAAAATGATGCAAATAATATGTTTTATTTTATATATATTTGTGGGTTGTGTGTTTTGTATGTATAAAGGGTGGGGAGGTATTTAAATATAACTATTTTAGCAATATTTATTATTTATTAATAGTTTAATGAATATTGAATTATGAAACGCGTAAATAACACCATTTAAAGATTTAATTTTCAATATGTGTTGTGCACTTTGTAGAAATGCAGGGTTAGAAAGTTATTTCAGTAGTAATTCATTTAAAAATAGTTCACTAAACTTTCAATAATATGTTATTTATTATTGTATGTGTTTATTGTGCTTCACTTTTTAAATGTATATAACATTGCATTTATTGGTTAATATTAATTTGAGAATATAGTGTTGTATTTTAATTGTAATCATATTTGTAGTTATTTATTATATGTATTAACATTTTAATACATGTTTAATTTATTAAAATGTATTTAAAAAATATTTAGATTTTTTACATTTACATATTTATGTTTTATATTTAGTATATTTTTGAATATTTTTTTTGTTCAATTTAATTAGTCTGTTTCTAATGTTGCACTGAATGGAGTGGTAATAGTATATTTTAACCCCTCCGCTATTCAACACATTCCGTACTGTTGCATTGTCTGGAGTGGAAATAGTACATTTTATCCCTAAGCAATCCAACTCTTTCCCTGCAGTTGAACTGACTGGAGTGGGAATAGAGATTTTTAACACAACCGCAATCCAACACTTTCCCTACTTCTGCACTGACTGGAGTGGAAATGGCAAATGTTACCCCTCCACAATCATTTTCCCGCGTTTGCAGCTGCCGATTCGAATCATCTCGCCACCGGACATATCGAGCCCTGCTGACTATCATCAGACAGGGAGATCTTTTAACTTTCATCATCTAATCCAGCACCTCTATACTAACTCATTGAAGCCTCAGAAATAGAGGAATCCACCGCTATAGGCAAGGAAGTTATCACCAAAAACATAAAATCCTGCTGATTGATCACCAAGCCAAACAATGAAGATCAATTCGAGCTTTTAAGAAGAGTACTTTAACAAATAGAGATATCCTAGAAAAAGTCGCATCCCAGGAAACTGTGTGAAAATAGCAAAGTTGGAAACTCCACAGACCTCGAAATCATACTAAGGGCTCCGGTGGCGGATGCTTAATATCCTCTGTCATCCCTATCTAGGTGAATCCTGACAGCTAATAACTATCAAAAAGAAGCAGACAACTATACTGCATTTGATTGCTTTTTGAAAAGGGATTTGTATTTAGGAATATCACGTGGCTACTCCAGGAAGAAGGCGCTGGCCGCCGAAACGCGCGTAGAGTCAAATAATTTCGCCACTCGTCTTGTTTAATTCATGAATTTATTGTTCTTTGTATTTTTTTAAAAAATTGTTTTCACCTGTAAAACGATACTGCATAATTTTTAACCTTGTGTCATATTAAATGAAATGTTTTCTGTTTTAATTAATTGAATAAAATGTTATGTCTTTTTAGCCAGCTGTAGTTACCTGTTTATTATTCCCTATCAAGCATACATTTCAAACTGTTGATTGCCTAGGTTGTTACTTCACATATATACTGTTTTCCCTGACCTAGGAATCAGACGATTCAAATTCTCAGGGGGTCCTTGATAAATATACATAACCCCTCCACAATCAAACACTTTCCACACTGTTGTACTGACTGGAGTGGAAATAGTAAATTTCACTCCTCCAAAATCCAACACTTTCCCTACTGCTACACTGACTGAAGAGGGAATAGTAAATTTTACCCCTGCGCCATCCAACACTTTCACTACTGTTGCACTGACTGGAGTGGGAATAATAAATGTTATTACCCCCGCAATCCAACACTATTCCATAATCTTGCACTGGCTGGAGGGGGAATAGTAAATTGTAACCCCTTCGCAGTCCAACAATTTCCTTATTGTTGCACTGAGTGGAGTGGGAATAGTAAATTTTACCACACCGCTATCCAACACTTTCCCTACTGTTGCATTGACTTGAGTGGCAATAGTACATACTGAGTATTTCAAAATCTTTTATTCGATTAATCGTGTAGATAATCATAAAAAGTACATCATAAATTTAAATACATCATTATAAAGCAAGACACGTTATTATTATTACATTATACACTACAAATTTAAAAGATAAAAATAAAAAAGGAGTGCACTTTAGTTCATAAACAGACTTAATACAGATGATCACAAATTCAACTGGGCATCATTTCTATAGCTTTACGTATTGTTAAACAAGATTTCAGAAACATGGCTACATTCTTTGCCACGTATTGTGTTTCAAGTTGTTGTAATGCTAGAAATGCCGGGCGACAGGTCCTCAACCCCATCTGGCGCAACACTGGTAAGACCCAGCGTTTACGCACTTCAACGTAATAATGACAAAACAATACTACATGCATAGTCGTTTGAGGGGAGGCCTTGTCACAAGGGCATTTTACTAGTTCGTGTGACCAGTTTAACATTTTTGGGAAGGTGACCAATCGAAAAAACAAATTAAAACGGAACCTGGTTAATAAGTACTTTTCGTGATTAGATAAATGAAATGTAAGGTAAGGCTGTATACCCGGAGACACTTGGGCCATCAAAATGTGAGCGTTTGTTTGCTTGGATATTTCACCAGACAAACGCAATTCCCTTAAATGGTTTAGACATTGGAATTTCAAGGCTTTTCTACTTAACTCAGTGATGGGTGGTGGCTCAATAACATACTGAATGAGTTCTAAGTCTTTCAGGAAGTTAACCACGTACACCAACCATGGGATGTTTTTCCAAGATGTCAGCTCTAGGCATTCTGTGATCAGGGCACGTGTCAGGTGGCATTGCGGTTTGGTCCAAATACGGTGACATAGGAGAATTGGTTGACATTTGATGTAATCTGCTAAATAGTCAATCCCAAGCGAGATATGACAACCGTACGTGGGCGCACTCTGTGGGAGTGCCAACAAATATTTGGCAAAGCCATTTTGAATTTTTTGCAAGTCCGCCACATTTGCATAGCCCCATACACCGGCTCCGTATGTGGCGATGCTCTGACATTTAGCTTGATGGATTTTGAGCAATACAGGTGGGGTGGGTTTTCCCATTTTTCTAGAAAATGAGACAAGGGCGGAAGTTGCACGCTGGTAAAGCAGTTTTCTAGTTACCAATGCCCTTTTCCAAGTTAGTTGTTCATCTATTAGAATACCCAGGTAAGGGTATTCCCTGACTCGTTCCAGTTTGGAATGCTCAATGTGGAGATGTCTAGAGCTTTTTACCTTGGGCCCTGTTTGCATGACGAAGGTCTTAGTCTTGTTTACTTTTAACCCAAGTGAGAGCATATAATTGCAGTATTTATCCAGCTGTTTTTGGAGCTGTACTAGGGTCCTAGCAAAAATTACGGAATCGTCAGCGTAGAGTAATGCTGGGATAGGGCGATGGTTGATGGTAGGTAAATCCTGGCTCCCTTCTGACATGGCTGCTTCCAGACCGTTGGTGTATAAGTTAAACAAGAAGGGAGCCAGGACACAGCCCTGTCTAACTCCACGGGTTATTGGAAAGGAAGATGTTAATTCTCCTCCCATGCCATATCTCACGCATACTGAGTATAATACTTTGACTACTCTGGTATAAATTGTAGTGGTAATAGTACATGTATGAATTGTAAAATTGTATAGTCTAGTTTATATTGTTTAAATGTATATTATTATGTTTTTGTTTATTTAAAATGATGATATTTATGATTATTAATGTTAATATGTAATATATTTTTTGTAAATTTTAATGTATTATTTGTAATTAAAATGGTTTGTTTTTTAAATTTGTTATTGGATATCTATATATATGTGTATATATAAATATTTATATTATTACATTTAAAAAACGATTACATTATTAGATATGTGTACATAAATATATATATAAAATATGTGTGTTTTACTTTTTAAAAATACTTATAATTGTTACATTTTATTAAACCCTTACATATATTTTGTTTTTGTTACATTAGTGCTATTAATGACAAAAATATTTTTTAAAAAATATTTTTGTAATTTACTTGATAAGTACAGCATGACGATATTGTTGACATTGATATTTATATCACTATATTTTTGAATAGGGATATTTTGGGGGTCTATATTTTAGTCGGTAACCCCTCCTCCACATCTACCAGCTCTATGGAGAAGGGTGCTCTCAAATAACCAACCTTGCTTGTTCACTCATTGATCAACTCCAGCACAGTTGTACTTCCTGAGTAGAGAAATCTGCTAATATCTCATCATAACCTTCCTGACTCATCAAATCAGTGATACATCAAGTAGAGCTATTACTATAGCACTTAACTCAAGGATGCTGAGCATTGAACAGATTTGTGTAGATTTCTGTGTGCTACCATAGGTGGTGGTGCTGTACACAGTAACAGGAGAGGGTTCTCACTGAGGATCGGCGAACTGAATTTGTTATACGATACGTGGCTTATGATGTCGTTGTTACTGAATATGAAGGACTCTTGATAGGGATGTCTGTTTAGACTTAGCAGTTAATGCTTTTGTTGCTGCCGTCGGTCAACGGCCGTCGCGGGCACTACCTTCGTAGTGCTGCGCACGTCCGTTGGGCGATGCAGCCCCGCCCACTCATCAGAACGCCCACGGCGGAATTACCGCCGCTTTTAAGGTGTTAACCTGATTAACTTTTTATATCTTTAGCTTAAGTTTCATTACAGTTTATCTGCGCAATAGGTGAAGATGCTCCTTGCATTCGTCAATTTACCACTCCCACAGGGCAATGTCCATTTGCCTCATCGTGTGAACACCATTCCGTGTGGCATATTTGTGGAATAACATGCAGAATATGGTGCTTAATGCACCAAAATGTGCATATCCCGGTGAAAACTGGGCTTTTTCCCTTGTTAAATTCCATCAGGTTTGATCAGCAGAAAATTAACGAATGGTACGATCTTTCTCATATTTGGGAATTGCTGGGTGCAATATACATTGTACCTCATACATGCTTTGGTGATTCAGCCCTGAAACGTTCAACTCCCTGAAAGTAAAAGTGCAAAAAGGACACAGTCCTTTCTATTTGTAGAAACTGTACACCAATATTTCCAGATTTTTCCCATTTTGGATGCTTAAGGGCCAATTCACAAAGGTATATCAGAGTACAGGAAGTAGCACTGCTCGATTAAAGTAAAATAAATGTTTAGAAGGAAGACACACAAACTAGCACTTAATGTGTGCTTGCAAATTAGCAAACAGGCGACGTGTATAGAGCTAAGTAAAACGTTAGCATGTATGCGTTTTAAACCATCTAACCCACGTGAATGTTTAGTGCCATTTAAATGCGGCATTCAGTACAAGGATACAACCGAGACAGTGTTCTAGCATAACACCCTCGAGCACATTTCTGAAGTAAGATGTTTTAGCTGAACCACTTATCTGATTACTTGATCCATGTAATTTATATTTTATATGTACTCACATTAGGTGTATTTATTGAAAGTATATATATATATATATATATATGCAGGTCATCTCACTTTGATTACCTATTTTGGATTTCCGAGAGTGTGTGAGATTCCTTGTTAAGCAGCTCAGGTTTCCAGTTGGATGGGTGGTTGTATTGGCTTTTTCCTTTGCTTTTTTAGATCAGATTTAGGAAATTATTTTAGAGATATATTTTACAGAAAACAAACATATATTTATTACTTTTTTAATATATATATTTATATATTTATGTAGGGAGTATTTGACTAGCATATAATAAGCATTATATTCCCAACTGATTTTATGCGGTTTCCCAACAATTGATTGGTATACAGGGGTGAAGTCTCTGGGGTGATATTGAAATGTTATTTATTGTATCATGTTCTATCTTTATTCTCAAAATGTATCTATATTATTGTAGTTGTTACACATTAGGAATCATGTCCTGCTTCTGCATTTTACGAACATGGTTATAGTGCCCTTAGGGTGTAACACTAAGATCAGGACATTTTCCTCTCATGGTTAAAGGAAGAAGACTTATATATCTAATACAGAGTATCATGACAGTTGTGTTGTTAGCAGATGCTAGATATATATAATTTTATGAAAAAGAAAAAACCTCATGATTGATTTATTTGCACTTTGCACATTAATTAGCACTTTTGCACGAGGGTTTTTATCCCACATGACCCAAAATCTACAGGTTTTTAGAGTAACTTGTCATGTCATCGCTCTAATATCGATAATTCAAACTGTGAAATATCAGCGTTTACATTTTTACGTTTCATATGTATTTAACAACGGAATAAGTTTTATCGAAATGTATTTTACATGTATTTTGTATTGTTTTATTGGAAGCGATGAGTATGTTTTTTAGCTCTATTACTGGCTAATCACGTGGTCGATATGGTAATCATGCACTGTCACTTTAAATTGCACTTTCTGAGCAACACCCATTGTGGAGTGAGCAAACGGCTGTGGCTGCGAAACGCGTCTTGGCATAAGGGAACAATAAAATATCCTTGAAGCACTTACTCCGGGTCCGTGCCCAGATTGCGGCAAGCGGCGCTTACCAGCGAGGCAGCGGGAAACATTTACCACGAAGGCATTACCACTACTAACGTTTACCACGTGACACTTACCACGCAAACGTCTTTAAAACGAGGGTGCCTTCCACGACGTCTTTACCACGGGCTGGGGGGGAGACGTGGTATTCCTTCAAGTCGTTCTGCGTGGGCTTGGGGGGGCAGAGGGGGGGGGGGCTCGGAGGGGGGCTGGGGGGGGTCTCCCCCCCCAAAAAATAATAAGCAGGTTACTTTAAAAAAAAACGAACATAATTTTAGAAGAAAAAGGAAAGAGCCTCCCCCAAAGACGTGCCGTGTACGTCAAAAAAGCAGTCCTTTTTTTATTTTGGTATACGTGTTTTGACACTTGTTTCCATGGAGGATGGAAGTAAGGGCTCGTAGAGAAAGACGTGCAGGTAAGACGTTTCTACACGTAGTAAAATCCTACGTTGTAAATACCAGCGTGGTAAAGCCACTTGCGATGTAAAATTCGCGTGGTGAAGCCATGCGTGGTAATTGAAATCGTGGTATAATCATATATTCCGAGGCAGCGCAAGTCAAACTTTGGAATTGATGCATATGTATGTGTTTGCATACATCTGATTGTATGTATTTCGAAGTAGGCAATTTTTTTATAGTGCAGCATATAAAGAACTATTTTTGTAGATGAATAACTTTTGTTGCTATTACTCAACCAAGTGATGGCCATTTAAACATTCAGGACATGATTACGATGTCGGCAGACTCACGTCCGACAGACAACGTTGCGGTCTCAGGACCGACCGACCTCCGGTCGGCGGTCCCGACACCGCAATTACAATGCGACTGCACATGGTGCAGTCGCATACTCTCATTTCTCTAAGGGAGCTTTTGCTGTGGCCATAAACTGTCCATAGCACAAGCTCCCATAGAAAAATGAGAGCCTGTGTAAATCCCTGCACCGTGTGGCAGGCACCTTACTGTTCCTGCCACACGGTGCAGTGATTTACAGTGGGGCACCATAGGTACCCCCCAAGCCCCGAAAGGGAGGGCCATGGTGGGAAGGTTCCCTGCTAGGGGTCCCCAAAGGCCCTTCCCGACAACAAACCCATGTCGGAAAGGCCGACATGGATTTGTTCTCTAAGAAAGTGCCATCATAATCCCGAAAACGAAAATGCCTTCCTCACGGGATTATACAGCCCTTTCGACTGGCCGACGGGCTCCTCGAGCCCATCGGAAGTCAGCTGGATTGACTGCATAGTTTGAACTCCAACTGCCGTAATTGTAATACGGCGGTCAGAAGTCAAACCAGGGATGTCGGTTGGAAAGTTAGCCCCTCAGTCAACTCTGCTGGGATCTGAAGATGTGACCCGAGATTCTGCAAAAATCATTGCTAAAAGATGTGTGAAAATTAATACAGTCGAGCTAATTGGGCTATCTTTTATATATAAGATGATGTTCCTCTTCTTATGGTAGACTTTCGCTACTGTGCCATCTTCATGTGGGCCTCCAAACATCAGGATCACAACATGGCTGGCAGCGTGGCAGGCCAGTTTTTGAATCTTTGCACAAACTGACAGAAAGAGGGTCTAAAATAGATACCCTTTGGATTATTATTAACGCTGTACTGCAACCCCCAAAGTATATGGGCAACGGCTAGGATATGTACCATCATTTTCGAATCCTGATAGGATGTCCACGCAGACGCAGAGAATGAACAGTTTCTGTTGCTTTAGCTCGTTGGGGTACTAATGTATGCGCATCTTCATTCATCCACTTCTTTGCTAGAGCTCCTAACAAAGTTAACACATGGGGAACCTCCAGAATGCTGTGCCGCTGGATAGACATCAAAAAATACATCGGCCCACCTCTTGTTCCTCTCTGGTTCCTGTCTGGAGTGTCTCCTCCCTGGTACCTCGCTGTTTTCTTATGTCAGGCCCAAGTAGCCAGAAGGGGAGAATAGAATATTATTCAACCAAATCTGTAACCTGGCAGAAATATTGCATCCTTTTATCACCCACTAGAGTTAATAACCGAAAATGTGTGTTCAATGAGACTATACTGCTGTTAAAATATATTTCAGTAAGGACACTCCGGCAGCAGCGGCTGGCATAGGTAAGCGCGGTGGGCGGGGCAGGGTGCGGCAGGGCGGAAAGTCGACAGGCAATGGAATAGGTATTATTTCTCTATTTAATTATACCTTTTCCATCGTCTGTCGACCTTGCCCCCTCCCACTCCACCCCACCCCACCGCGTTTACCTGTGCCAGCCGCCGCTGTACCATTCTGGTTTTCAGGGTCGTAGCAGCCATTGGCGCAACAGGTGCAGTGGTACCAGGGCTGAGAGGGGCTCATTGACCCCTTATAATTCCTGTATTTTACCCCCTCAGAATAAGTCAAACGGGACATTTCCCTTGCTCGCACCCAGGACCATGGCGTGCTTGCTACAATTTTGGAGTTTGCCTGGACCAGATGCAAAGAACAATATATGTTTACGATAGCCTGGCATATTCCTATTGGATGCTCATTGGGGTGTTCTGTCATTGCTGCATAAGGACTACAGCTGAATAAATAAATAAATCAGTGATTATGTTTAGGAGATTTCGTGCTCGCGCTCATAGCGCAGGTTGGGTTGGCAGCCATCAACTTCTTGACCTTCAAACACCAGCAAGAGTTCTTTAGGGCTGATTAAGAAACTCAATTAAATTTGTAGCCCTTGCCTTCTGATGAATGTATACCCCAGGGGCCTACGTCAGAGCCAACCAAGCCCTGATTAACACAGTTATTTCTTATTGACGGATGTTCAAAGTTAAGCCGCAGAGCCCGGAAATCCCGGGCCACCTGTTGTTAAAAGCACCGCTCGGATACCCATTAGGGGCCCTTTGCAAGAATAATTAGACTTTATTATGCGTTTCTAAATGACAGCAAAAAAATGCTAGCCCAGTGCCGTCCTCAAAGACCGGGGCTTAAAATGTCCGCGCGCATTTTTCGCCAATGATTATCAGATGCTGCCTGCACGCGAAATAATAAGTTTCTGTGCCAACGGCGGGAGCCCCTGATCCCTGCTTTCTCCGCGGCTCTAATCCGCGCGCTCCCATCATTTGGGATTGACTCGGCCCATTTTCAATTAGAAGTGCTCGCGATATCTCCTCCTGATCACTTCCAATTAGTGGCAGGAACTTGAGTGAGGTAAGATCCTTCGAGAAAGGCCCGCTCCCGGAGGAATCGAGGGAGCCAGGATTCTGCGGCAGGACATCGGAGGAGAGGCCGGGGGTAGGGTACCGCCTGAGCACACGGTCCTAACCGCATTAGGTTCCATAAATAGCCCCTGCCAGCCGGCATCCGACATGACACGAGAGCGTTTTCAAACCCAATTAGATGCCGATGTGTGATGGGCAGTGTGGCGCAGCTGGGGGCGGGCTTCCTATATGGCTCTGAGGCAGGATGTCGCCAAGGCCCGGTTAGGGGGCACTTACACAGGGTTTTGTAGCCTAAAGTAGTTCAACTGCACTCCCAGAGCCACATTTCTTGGGTACTACTGTCGGAAAATACTTTCCAGTTGCAATGCCCCCTGGGAATGTGGAGTCAATTTCAGATAACTAAGTGGAAGGGGAATCTAGTGTCTTGTTTTGCTTCTGAGATACAGTTTTTAGGTTTCGCTGGGGGACGGAGCTGGAAGCTCCGCCTCCAGAGAAATCTCTTGATTTCAGTATAGTGACTCTGGAATACGCCTCCCTGTCCCATTGGCTAGCTCCATAAATGGAGGCTAGCCATTGGAACAGAGAGGCGTCCGTCATGGCCGGACCAGATTCGGGGGCGTTCCCGAGAATCTTTGGCTTTTGGCTACGTCATGATACGTCAGCCAAAAGCCGGGAACGCCCCCGAATCTGGTCCGGCCGGGCCGTGCTTGCTGCTGTCCTGCCTTACTCTGTGTCCCTCCTCCCTCCTCCTCGCTGTCCTGTGCACGTTTCCCGTTTTTCGACCACGGCCGCCGGAGGAAGCCCTGGTGAGTGCGTGTTAAATCCCCCCTCCTCCCCCTCCCCGTGTTTCCGTTCCGCCCCCTCCCCGTGTGAAAGGGATTTGTTTCTGGAGCTCGGCTCGGGTCCATTCCCGCCCCCCTCCCGCTTCCCGCCCCCCCTCCCGCTCGGAAGTGCATGTGCAGTTGCTCATCTTGCCTTCCCGCCCCCTCCCCGTGTGTCCGTTCCGCACCCTCCCGTGTGAAAGGGATTTGTTTCCGGAGCTCGGCTCGGGTCCATTCCTGCCCCCCTCCCGCTTCCCGCCCCCCCCCTGTCCTGTGCCCGTTCCCGCCACCCTCCCTCCCTGTGCTCGCCCCTGTCCTGTGCCCGTCCACTTAAACTGCATCCTCTGATGCATTTGTTTTTGTTCCCGCACTCTTTCGATCAGGGAGCCATTCTTCCAGTGCTCGAACTCTCCCTGCTGGTTCCAGTGTGCGGACAGCACCTCTCCCCCTACAAACTTTAAAGAGAGCACACGTGGTGCCCGTTAACATGCGTGGCCGCCTGCTTGCCGCCGTCGACTGAGTCCTCTGGCTGTCTCTGTTGTGACCGTCACACTGTGTGATCTCCGACCTGAGAGTTGCTTGTTTGAAGAGGGGTGCGGGGGACGGCCAAGGTATGAAAGCTGGGCCGCGGCTTCCGAGCCTTTATCGGTAGACTCCAGGCAGCGGTGCAGTGCTGAGGGGCGCGGGGCTACGGGGGCCACTTCCGGTCACAGTGAAGAGGGGCCAGGGGGTGCTGGGCCCCCCTCGCAGGGGGCGAGAGCAGTGCGGACAGATAGGACGCAGGGAGAGATTACCAGCTGCCACTTTTGAAACTTTTTTTTTTAACTTCCTGCCCCTGGTGTGATCTGTGTTTGGCTGCAGTCTTCACCCCCTTGAGTGTTGGTGTGTGGATGTGTCTCACTTCAAAGCACGTGAGGTTCCATGTCGGGCTTTTCGGCCAACAACATGCATTATGGGATTTGTAGTTTTGATTTTAACGTTGCGGGAGCTCAAAATCAAATTGCCTATAGGTTTCTCAAAACTTCCCCCTGCATTTCAGTTGTTAGCAGCTTCATCACTGACACACTGTGTGACTTTGGGCTTTGTTCTGGCCCTTTCGCTCACGGACCCAAGTACAGCTGTTAGAAGCAGGTGGAGTTAGCAGCTGTGCTCGTTTATTCGTTCACTGTCACAACCTTGGTCACAGGTCAGGAACTGGTGATAGATAGGTCAGCAACCGTTTTTGCCATTCATTTGTGTCTCTTCTTTTATATGTGTGCAAAACAGAACCTGCTACATGAGGGGATTGTTTGTTAGCAGTGTGCGCTCAGCTTAGACACTGTGCCCTCGGCTTCGCGCGTCTTCTTATGGTACTGTGCCTCTGGGTTCATGTCAGTGTCTTCCCAGAGTCACCCAGAGACCAGGACTCCCGGGTGTAATTTTCTGTGACGACTCATCCTTTCCCAGTGTCTGAGACTCCCTTCTGCCCGCTCTCTGTCCCAGTGTCCCAGACTCCCCAGTGCCTGCCTCTGTCTCCCAGTGTCTGAGACGCCCTTGTGTCCGGCTCTGTCTCTGTGTCACAGACTCCCTTGTGTCCGGTTCTGTCTTCCAGTATCCCAGACACCCCATTATCTTTCGGTGTCATCCCATATGTTTGCTCCTCCATTAAGCTCGCCCTACCCCCCTCCCTCAGTGTGCACATCTCGCCGATGTCCGTAACGATCTATTGTCATCCTATCTGCATCTCGCGGGGTCCATTGCTCTCCCTGTGTCTTCCATTGTTTGCGTCGCCCAAATGTCTCTGAACCCCATTGTCTTAGTGTCCATGGTTCAGTCTCTCAGCATCCGTTGCTCAAGGTGTTAGGGGAGAGAGGAGTTGGCCTAACGGCTAGGGTAGTCGACCTTGAATCTGGGGAACTGGGTTCGAGTCTCGGCAGACGCTGAACATCCTCTGATTCTGGGCAAATCACTTAATATCCCTTGCCTATCAAAAATGAATGTGTCCTCAAGTAATTGAACTGGTGCTATGTAAAGCACTCTAATACCCAATGCGGGTCAAGTTTGTGCTATATAAGACTCTAAAAAAAAAAAATTCGCAGCAGCGTGTGTCTCGGTGTTCACGGCTGCTGGTGTTTCTCTGTCTCTCTCTCCCAGTGTCTGGCTTTTCTGGTCCATATATTTGTCTGCTTTCTGTGTCTTAGTCTCTCTGTGTGTGCAGCTCTTGTCTGTGTGACTGTGTCCTCTGTTTCTACCTGTGTTGCCATCTCCCAAGGTGTGTCTCTTCTAGTGTCTGCAGGCTCTGTTGTCCGTCTGTCTCTTAGTGTCTGTGTCTCCCAGTGTCTGAGTCGTCTGCGTCTCCCATTTGTTTGATTCTCCCTTTGTTGCATCTCAAAGTCTGTATCACCAAGTGTCTGTGGCCCATCTCTTTTTCTCTGTTTCTTAGTGTCTTTCTCTCGGTGTCTGAGTCACTCTGTCTGCCTCTTCCATATGTGTGAGTCTCCCTGTATTGCTTGTTGCATTTCGCAAAGTCTGTCTCTTCTGGTGTCTGCAGGCTCTGTCGTCCATCTGTCTATTGGTGTTTGTGTCTCCCAGTGTCTGTGAGTCACTCTGTCTGCCTCTCCCATGTGTCTGATACTCCCTGTGTTGCATCTGCCAAGGTCTGTATCGCCCACTGTCTGCGAGTTCGATGGTCCATCAATGTTTCTCTGTGACACAGTGTCTGTATCTCCCGGTGTCTGTGATACCCATGTATCTGCCTCTCCCATGTGTCTCTCTCTTCCATGTATCTCTCTCTGCCATGTCCTGGTATCTACCATTTGCATCTCCCAATGTCTGGCTCTTCCAGTGTCTGCGCGATCTGTGGCCCATCAATGTGTCTCTCTGTCTTAGTCTCTGTGTCTCCCGGTGTCTGTGATACCCATGTATCTGCCTCTCCCATATGACTCTCTCTCCCAGTATCTGCGGGTTCTGTGGTCCATCACTGTGTCTCTGTCTTAGTGTCTGTGTCTCCCAGTGTCTGTGATACCCATGTGTCTTTCTCTCCCACGTGCCGTCATATCCCATATGCATCTCCCACGGATTGTCTCTCCCAGTGTTTGCAGGTTCTGTGGTCCATCTGTGTCGCTCTTAGTGTATGTGTCTCCCATATTCTGTGTCTCTGCGTTATGATTCCTATGTGTCTGGTCTCCAGTGTACAAAACAATGGAACCTAGCTTATTCAACATATACAAAATATAGTATAGAAACTCAATGGAAGCTATACAATTCAGGTTGTCCTGACCCAGCCGGGGCAGGAGTTTATTACCAACAAACAATGTCAAATATACAATACAATTTTTCAAGACACAAGCCTGTGCCGTACTGACAAGGAAGGAGGAAATAGATATAGGGTGAAAAAGAGGGTGATTTTCAGGCAAGGAAAGAGAGCAAAGACAGGGCACTGCAAAAAATGCAAAGATTACTGGCAGTGTCGCCTGGAGTGGAATGTACACAAAATTTTTTGAGAGTATTACGAGTGTCAACCCACTCTTGGGTGTCGACGTTTCGATCCCTAAAAGCTCTAATAGATGCACGGGATCATCATCAGGACTTATTTAAGTAGCAAAACATGCCTGAATGAGCAAAGCCATGTGGTTGAGCTTACACATAAGATTCAGTGGAGTTCAATGGTTGTCTTGATAAGGTCGTTTTAAAACTGCAACGTCCGTCTGTGGGTGGCTGCACTTTTAAGTCGCGTGCTAGCGTCGGAATCTGAAGTATAGAGGCATCAATGGTACCATACTTTTGTGTCAGTATTTCCAACTTTTTTCTTTGAAGTTACAGTTTTCTGGCTTGCCTCGTCCTGGGCTTCAGCAATGTGGATAACGGGCGTTGGTCATGATATGACAGCCGCCTCTCCCAGGGGTGCTCGGACGATGCCGGATACAGACTAACTGTAACTTCAAAGAAAAAAGTTGGAAATACTGACACAAAAGTATGGTACCATTGATGCCTCTATACTTCAGATTCCGACGCTAGCACGCGACTTAAAAGTGCAGCCACCCACAGACGGACGTTGCAGTTTTAAAACGACCTTATCAAGACAACCATTGAACTCCACTGAATCTTATGTGTAAGCTCAACCACATGGCTTTGCTCATTCAGGCATGTTTTGCTACTTAAATAAGTCCTGATGATGATCCCGTGCATCTATTAGAGCTTTTAGGGATCGAAACGTCGACACCCAAGAGTGGGTTGACACTCGTAATACTCTCAAAAATTTTTGTGTACATTCCACTCCAGGCGACACTGCCAGTAATCTTTGCATTTTTTGCAGTGCCCTGTCTTTGCTCTCTTTCCTTGCCTGAAAATCACCCTCTTTTTCACCCTATATCTATTTCCTCCTTCCTTGTCAGTACGGCACAGGCTTGTGTCTTGAAAAATTGTATTGTATATTTGACATTGTTTGTTGGTAATAAACTCCTGCCCCGGCTGGGTCAGGACAACCTGAATTGTATAGCTTCCATTGAGTTTCTATACTATATTTTGTATATGTTGAATAAGCTAGGTTCCATTGTTTTTTATAACAAAGTTATACCCATGGCTCTTAGCTATCCGTTGGGTTCCCCTTGTCTTAATAAAATGGTCTCCAGTGTACATCTCCTATGTGCCTGCATCACCCAAAGTCTGTCTCTCCCAGTGTCTACGGGTTCTGTGGCCCACCTCTGTGTCTCCATGTGCTTGTCTCTCCCATGGGCTTGTTTCTCCCATGTGCATCTCCCATGTGTTCGCATCTTCCATGGTCTGCCTCTCCCAGAGTCTGCAGGCTCTGTGGTCCACATCTGTATCTGTGTCTCTTAGTGTCTGTGTCTCCCAGTGTCTGTGATTTCTTGTTTCTACCTCCCATGTGTCCACATCTCCCATGGTCTTTCTCTCCCAGTGTCAGCAGGTTCTGTGGTCCGCCTCTGTCTGTGTGTCTTAGTGTCTGTGTCTCCCATTGTCTGTAACTGCCTGTGTTTGCCTCTTCCTGCGTTTCCATTTCCCCTACATCTGTGACTCCCTTCTGTCTCCCAGTGTGTGTTCCTCGTGTCCATGCCTTCGCCCTCTGCTGTCTGTCTCCCAGTGACTCTCTAGTGGCCCCTTCTGTCTCCACACATGAGTGGGTATAAGTGAGGAGAAGAGCTGAAGTGTGATTGAGGACTGCACTATCAGATGTATGTGATTGGCAGCTCGGCAGACACCTCTGATGATCTTGTAAATGCTGCTTGGCAGCTGCAGTGGGTCCCTGCCAGTGCTTTGATTCTGGGGTGAATGCTCCTGTTAGAAGTAGGGAAGGGGGTGTGCGGTGTATTTGTGGTCCTGGGGAAACGTTCTCTTTAAAGCCAGAAACTTCAAGGTTTTTCTCCTCCATATTTGTTCATAATTATTGAATTTTTTTTTAGCTGTTAGATCTATGCAAATCTCTTGTTTTGTGGTTATTTTTTGTGGCAGCTAGTCTGAGTAAACAGTCGGTGTGTCTTTTAGATGAGGAGCGTGTGGCAGGGAGGTAACAGATTTGTCCAGGATCACAAGTGGGAAAGCCAGCTCTAAAACTTCTGAATCTTGGTTTTAGTGTCAGCAACGAATTTGTGTATATATTTTTACATCTAACTTAATCACTGAGCCACGTGTCCTGGCGTTATCGCATTTCTTAAAAACGACTATCTAGTTTTTTTTCTTCTTTTGCTTTGGTAAGCTATGGCACATTTTTTTTTCTTATTTCTATTGTTTGTTCCACATTTCCTGTAGCCCTCACCAAATAAGATTATTATTAATTCCAGATTTACATCACTGTGCTTCTCCTTTCTGGTCAGGCGAAATCTTTTGAGAAGCAGTATGTGGCTTTGTCCCGCCTCTCTCTTCCATTGACTAGCTCCATAAATGGAGGCTAGCCATTGGAAGAGAGATCTGTCCGTCATTGTCCGAGGCGATTCGTGGGCGTTCCAGTGACTTTTTCCCTCTCCGCCCCTTTGTTGCCTTCATTGCAGCGGTGGGTGTTGTCTTATTTTTTTTTCCCCAGGATGTTTGCGGCCGGCATTTTTTTCTAGGAGCTAGGGCGAGCGGGTGGGTTCACGTAATGCTCCTTTCTCGTCAGGAACCTCCTGCAGCCTCTCCCTGCCCTGCCAGAGCCGAGGAGACACAGCCGTGGCATTTGTGTGGCTCTGGGGGGGTGTGTGTGGCTCTGGGTGTGTGTGTCTGTGTGGCTCTGGGTGTGTGTGTGTGGTAGTAATTGCTGTCTGCTGAGCTCGTCCGTAGGGTACAATAGGTCTCACATTTGCGAGAGATTAAGCTAATGGCAATGTAAATGACAATGCCATTTATTTATCTGTTTTTAAAACCAACACATAAATACAAATTTTGTCATTTACAATGCCAATAGCTCTAACTTTTCCAAAGGCGAAACCATTGCATTGTAAATGCTTGTTATAACCATGCCTTTGTGAGTTAGGCAGAAGACCTTGAAGGCACTTGGAGTAAGTCCATGGGACGCTATTGGTGTGTCATCACTGTGAGAGGGATTGAGGCCAGGGGATGTTTGAAGCCTCAAATCTCTCTAGATGCAGAGTTCTTGACTTCAGTACATGGTAAAATACGACCGCCTACAGTATGGACTGGTTTTGGCCACGCTTCTGCATAACACGAGCTCTGTGAAAAAGTCTCAGATTTTATGAAGTAGTGAAAAAAACAAATACAACAAATACAATTCTTGTGGTTCTGAATGACATCGTGGACAACTTAAGCTTGATGTCACTCAGAACCCAGTTAGTAAAAAACAGTCCCTTTATTTACACTAATCTATGAATAGTTTCCTACGAGGTAACCTTAAATGAAGGGGAGTGCTTTGTGTGAAATAATGTTACCCTTGACTTGATTTAGAGTTGTGTAGTTGTGGAAACTGGCCTGATTTCTAGAGGAAGTATTAAAACCAGAAGAGGATCTACTGGTGAGGGAATTTCCCCAGTGGATTTTCCTTTGGAGTTAACTCTTTCTCTAGAAATTGGATGATTTTCCAGTATGACCCAGCTCCAAATCGTGTTTTTTTCTGGTTTTCTTGACAAATAGTCTGATTTCCATTTTTATGGAATTCAGCTAGAGCCAGCAGTTGTGCCTTCAAAGTTTCCATGCATTGGGAAAGGTTACTGTCGATATGGAAGAGTTGAGGATGGTGGTGAGCTGGTAGCTGATCTTGTTTCGATCTTCCAAGGTTGAAGAGTCGGTGCGGACATGGGTCTGTGGGTGCTTCTGAGTGGATGGAGTTCATCAGGGTGGTAGTTGTCAGTGTGCTAAGATTTTCCCATGCGGTAAGTGAATGGTTGATGATTGTGGTTATTGAGTTGCAGGAGAGGTCGCAGCATTGGGGATCGAAGTTTCTGTTGATGATTGTCATCTTGTTGTGGAAGTAGTTGGCGTGGTAGTCGCAGAGTTGTTATGATGGAGGGATTGAGTTTTCAGTGGCTGAAGGGCAGGAAAATTCTCTGACGATGGTGAAGAGTTCCTTGGTTTGGTTGGCGCTGATTTCGTTCTGGTATCTCAGGGCCTTCTTTTTTGCGGCTTTGAGCTGGCAGTGGTAGTCGTTGAGGGCTGATTTGTAGGTGACTCAGTCAGTGATGTTTTTTTGGGTTTGCCATATTCTTTCCAGTTGTGTACACCTGTGTTTTGATGTGCTAAGTTCTGGCGTGTACCAGCGGGTTCGTTTGGTGGTTCTATGTGTTTTGGCTGGTTTGGTGGGGGCGACTAGGTTGGCAGCGCTGGTAATTCAGGCGTTCAAATTCTCTACAGTGTGGTCCAGGTTGGTGGTGATGTAGGTGCTGAGTGCGTTGGTCCATTGCTGCTGGGTTACATTGGACCAGCTCTGGTAGGGGGCGCTGTGTCGGTTTGGGACGGTGCGTGGCAGAACGGTGAGGGTGAAGTGTACGATGGAGTGGTCTGTCCAGGAGAGTTCAGAGATGTGGCTGTATCTGATTCTGCTGAAAGACGTGAAGTTGGGGACTAGCAAGCATCCTGCTCTGTGTGTAGGGTCAGTGACAATCTGGTTGACTCTGATTTTATCTAGTCTTTCCAGGAGGTCAGTGGTGATGGTGTAGGTGGAGTCATCCAGGTGGAAGCTGAGGTATCCCGGTAAGACATAGAGTTCGGAATCGACAGCGAGGGGGGTGATGCATTTGGCAATGGCGTCGCTCATGCCTGTTCGCCTGGCGGCCTGTATGCAAGGGTGCCTTTGATGGTGGATTTGACATCGGCGTGGAGCTGGTAATTCATGTATTCCATGGTCGGGGTTGTTTTGTTGTGGTGTTGTTGGTGATGGTGCTGGTGATTGCTTCCTTGTGTACGATGGCAATGCCTTCACCATGTCTGTTTGTGCGGTCTCTGATGTTTCATCTTGTAGCCACTGGGGGTTACCATGGCGATGTTTGGGGCAGATGTGGGGGTGAGCCAGGTCTCAGGATGAATGTCAGGTCAGTGGTGATGGTGGTGATGGTGTCCCAGATTTCAGTGGCGCCTTTGCAGAGTGATCTGGCATTTATCAGGAGACAGTAGAGTTGGGACGGTGGGGTGTCGGCATCTGGGGTTGGCATGGCATTGTTTGATGAGGTGGTGAGCAGTGATGGAGGGGCGGTGAAGTGGCAGTAGATGCACGTGAAAGGTTCCACTGTGGAGCATGGTGATGCGAGGCAGCAGTTGTTGTTGCATGCGGGGTCCACGACATGGAGCTCTGAGGCAGAGTACCTGTGGGAGTGCGGTCTGCCAGGGTTCCTGGCACCAGGGGCAGTCCAGGTGCAGACATGCTAGCCTTCTGCGTACCATTGGCATTCCTCCACACAGCGGCCTCCATTATGTAGCCCTGGGAGGTGGAAGAGCTGTCTGTGAGGTGGGAGGGCAGGGGGCGTGGGCGTAAGTGGCAGGAAAAAGGGGGAAAAACCGGAGTGGACCGGCTGAGGGAAAGGCTGAAACAATGCAGGCAAAAAATTGAAAAACAAAGTCTATAATTCACAAAGACGATATAGACTAAACAGTATTAAACAGTATTAAACACTCTCCCACAGTGCAAGAAAAACAGTACAGAGCAGCATAGTCAAATCAGGCGGGGAACCGAGGCCCAAACTGCAGTACCGAGTAGCTGGAGGTCTGGGATGCATGTGAAGCTTCCCTTCGCACATCCCTGTTAAGTATTGACAACAAGCATTGACAACGCCCAAAAGTTTGTTATTGCTTCAGAAAGGCAAGACCTACTGGCTATGCCAATGATTTTTAATTTACCTGATAAGCCAATAAGCAGGTAAGACCGGCATGTTGCTGATAACACTATATTCTGTTTAAAGGCAAGATTATACTATTATTATGCATACCAGATCTTGGTCAGTAAAGTGCTAGTGTATATTCTAGGTGCAATACTGCAAGCATGCTCTAGAAAACCCTTGAACATGCATGAATCTCGAGAGGACTGAAGTGATTGTTTTTCTTTCCCAAACCCAAGCACTACAAGCCACTTGATCATGGGTTCAACAAGCAGCTGGTGCTCCTTGGCCATAAGGTACTGGTACTTCATAGCCTGAAATTAGACATCTTGAATGTTGCATGAGATGAAAAGGACATGGATGAACAATAAGATTTAGAGAATGACGGAGAAACTGGAACTTGGTTGTAGGTCCTGGACTTTCTGCAGTGTAATTGTGGTCCTGTCTGAATATGGTGGAGACCTTGAATCAGATCTCACATTCCTGAGTGTAACCGCCCTCTTAAGGCACTTGGAGTCAATGGAAAAAAAAGCAGCACGTTTGGCCAATGGCCTTAACAGGGCCAACAGGTTTACGCATGCTTCATTTAGGCTTTGTGCTTCCATGCAGGCCTTTTATTGAGTCTGAGGCTTGTCCTGACATTTTGCTAAAAGCACCCGCAGGCATCGGCACAGACTGTTGGGAAATACAGTTTCCAGTGATGCCTGGAAGAGTTGAAGGAACACACAGGCTCTTACACTTTCTGGACACAGCAGGCAATGTGACCCATTCCTGAATCTACCTAACTGTGGCTAAAGCAAAAAGAACAGATGATGGATGGAATGCTGAACCAATCAACATCCCCCCCCCCATTCACAGATCTGGGTTAAATTCATTGTTTTTTGTCTGCCATGCCGTCCCACTTTAGACCCAGCCATATGCAAATCAGTCTTGACCCTTGCCCAATAGGAACAGTCCAGCCCGAACTGCCAGGTCATGTCCTCCCTGGACCAGAAACAAGCAACCCAGGACCTGTTTCGGGGTTTCATCCCTCATCAGCCAGGCTATCTTGAATCTGGTGGTGTAGCGAGCACAGGACCCATGTCTGGGCATAACCTTCCCACTTAAGGTGACAAATGCAAAAAGAATAGAATATGGATGGAATGCAGGACCAATCAAACATTCACCCCCATCACAGAGCTGGGTTAAATCCATTGTTTCTTTGCATGCAATGACATTCCAGTTTAGACCCAGCCATTTGCAAATCAGTCTTGACCCTGTACCTCATGGGTCCTGTTCTCTCCATGCCACTGGAGTCAAGCTATCCTGGCTGATGAGGGCTGAAAGCCCGAAACCGGTCCTAGGATGCTTGTTTCCAGTCCAGGGAGGACCTGGCCTGCCAGTTCGGACTGGACTGTTCCCAATGGGCACAGGGTCAAGACTGATTTGCATATGGCTGGGTTCAAACTGGAATGGCATGGTGAGCAAAAAAATTGATGGATTTCGGCCCAGATCTCTGTACTGGGGTGAATGTATGACATTGTCCATCCAGCATTCTGTCCATCAATATCTTTTTTCATGGGAACAGTCCAGTCCGACCTGCCTGGTTAGATCCTCCCTGGACCATAAACAAGCATTCTGTGGCTAGAGGCACTGACAGAAGGTAAGAGTACAGTATATAGTTTGATCACAGTAAGCTATAGCTGAGTAAATGTACTCACACAAAAATGATTATCTTTGTGTGAGTAAAACCTTTTAAAGTGCAAATACACATTTAAGAATTCCAATCCCACATTTAAGAATGTTCAACTATGTTCATGTGTCAGACAAAAGTACATCTTTGGGCATCAGGTCTAAGTTGTTCAGCTGAGTTTTTCTCTCCTTGTTGCCTAGAGCTTTCATTAAGGAATTGAGATTCACAAAATGTCTTTGGCACACTACTTCAAATTCCGTGTATTGCTTAGTGAGGATTCAGCTTGGGCTTTTTATTGCCCAAGGTAGGATATATAACCTTCTGTCTTCCCCAGCTATTGTTCACCAGCGAAGGTATGTTTAATAAAGCTTCAATATTGTTATCAGCTGCTCTGATAGCCTGCTCAAACCCTACACCACGTTTTCTATTCAGAGCAGAGTGCAGCCCATTAATAGATTTAATTACAGCCTACTTTCCCTTTGAGAGCTTTCTTTCCTCACGTGAATCTTTCACTGCATGCTTCCCAGCTCAGTTGCCTCAAGCTTTCCTTGTTCTGCCTTGAAAATCTTTTTTCATCCCTTCTGTTTAACATGCAACTTATTGTAAGGAGTTTTGAGATCCCCAACTGTGTTCCTTGCGTGATCTCTTTGGAGCATCTAGGACCTGGAAGAATTTGTATTTCACAAACAAATTCTCATATTCAAGACATCCGATTTACAGTTTTTTTAGGATCATCTAGGACCTGGTGTTTATTGTTATTTTATTGAAAAAATATCATATTCAAGTCATTTGATTTACATTTTTAAAGATGATTGTATAGTGCCGCACTTTATGTTGGGTGATCACTTTATGATACCAGCAGCAATGCCACTTGATACACCTGAATTAAAATCATGGGGATTTAAAAGGTTGGTAATTATAGGGTAGTTCACTGGTACCTATTTGATTTGCTTCTGAAAGTCCGAAAGCCTGAGCAAGGCCTGCCAGAATTCAAACCTCTGACACATCTATTGGTACAGCAAATACGCTACCCACAATGCTTTTTTAGCGCTATAATGAGATGAGAGTGCACTGTGAGGTGCTTGTAGTGGAAATGTGCAAGTTAAAGATGAGCGCCTTCAAGTATTAGATGAAGGGAGATTGAAATCTCTTCTGCGCTGCTTGGGCAGTAACACACAAGGTAAAAAAACTACAATAAATGCACACATCCATGCAAGTCCACTTCAGACGGAGAGAGAGATACGTGAGAGTAGTGACCGGAACAGCAAAGTCTTCGGCTATCACGTCTCTAACCCACCCTAGACATCTGATGCAGTATTGCACCACAGACTTCCACCTAGCACCATAGACTACGCTTCAGGGATTAAGCAACGGCAGAACTTCTCTCTGGCACATGTAGAACTTCACAAGCAGTGGTAGTGAGCCCATTCCAAGATCTGGTAGCCAAGACTGTCCGTAGACGTATAGTGCTGCCTGAATCCTCTGGGAGACTGGAAGACCCCTCACCTTGGCTTAGACCTCTAAGTTTTCTGCATGAGCAGGGAGAAAGCCATTACCAAGTAGTGGGCCTTCTTCCAGGGACACTCCTCCAGCTTCGAAATACTTGGTAGCAACCAATTGAGATCCGTAGCTACCGCTAATCAGAAGACAACAGAAAAGACTACTGGGGTCAGATAAGAAGTCCTTCTCTGACAAATGCATTGACTTCAAAATCTTGGTCAAGCAGTCGTTCGCCTAGTCCTTTCACCACTATGTGTGGTAGGAGTGAACAGGCTCCCGGATAGGACACTTCGGTTACCCAGAGTAGCCTGTGCATCACCGGGAAGGTGGTATTAACATGTAAGGTTACTTGCACACCAACATCTAAGACTCAAGGATCCCTTGTGAAAGGCAACTGACCTTATCTCAGGAATCTACACCTCAGTAATGCTTGTTCTCGTGTACATGACGCTTGAAATACATGTAGAAAAATCTATAAAACCATGTGTTCTATGAGAAGGTGGTGTACTGTCCTTAATCACTAAAACTGGTTGTGGGAAAAAAAGGATCCTGTCAGTCTCAGAAATTGGGCACCAAAATACCAGCATTTGGCACTAGGTTTTCGGTAGGGAGATCTGTCATGTTTATGCTGCTGGCATACATGGACATCCTTTGGGGGAAAGTTCTGTGGTGTGTCTCGCTACCCTTGGGAGGTTGCCTGTGTCTGCTGTGAATTGAGTTAGTCGAGAGAAGGGGTGTAGCTTTCCCTCCAAGCTGCATGTGTGACGTTTAAGCGCAAGTGAGCTCCTTCCACAGAGATCCGGGTCTGCAGCGTGATCCTAGTGGTTACGAGGGAAGTGTGTTGCCGAGTACTGGCTGATTTCTCTCTTGGACAGTGGTTTGAGTACTTCTGTGTTGGCCTCGCTGTATGTGAGAGAGAAATGTGGGGTCAGAACCAAGGATGTGCTTTCATCTCGCTAGGAAAACCCGAGCCCTGCTAAATGAAACATGACTATGCCAACTGGAAATGGTCGACCTCAAGCCCTTGTCACTAACACGCTCCATTTTAGCAGTGAAGACGCTGCCCTCCAGTTGTTACTGGCCTGTGCTTGGGGTGCTGCCTTCTCTCAGGGCTTAAGCAGGAAATGTTGTAGGTATACGAGCAGGCCTGCCTCTCCACCACGCCCTCCAAGGCTCCACGACAACAAACGCAGTGGTGAAGTTGGTGGTCCCACTAGGCTTTGGAGTACATTCACTGTGCGCAGTTCAATAGAACAGGAGCGCTGAAAGGCAGCAGGGCTATGCCAGGAGACCGCCAAACAGTCCGAGGCAGCATTAACATTCCATTTTGTCCACCGTCTGAATCATGTTGCTGAGCCTAGTCTGCTTAGATAAGCCAATACTGCTCCTGACATAATGCTGAAATGTTTCCTTATGCTCCCATGGTAAGTTTGATGTCCCTGCCATTTCTCTGCCTGTCTCAGATGCCTGGATGATATCACTGTCTCACTGAAAAATCACTCTAACCGTAACCGTAAGAGCATGTTGTACGTTATGTGGTGTCCTCTGAACTAAGTTATGTGGTCTGGACTACACTGAAGGCTAAAAGCTGCTTCCTACAACACTGAAGTAGAATCAGATCCATACAGAGAAAGCACCATTGGTAAACCATTTACTGGGAAATAATATGACCTGCAAGGTAATCGAATCACTACCGGAGAGAGGCTGCGAGGTTCCAGCTCTTCTCAGTATATCTAGATGCTGGTGGATGGACTGTCTGGATTTAACTAGGCCTGGGCGGAGTACGCAAAGTTCCGCTTAGGGCCAAAAATACTCTGCGGAGGCCAGCAAGCGGCTGAGTGATTGGTGAACTGCCTTTCACGCTGATCTTCCTGATGCTCGGGTTGAGATTCGACCCGAGCGACAGCCCACACTTGCCAATTTACCATTGGCAAGTGGGGAAAAACTCAGCTGAGCTACGCGGAGCTGAGTTTTCTGCACTCTGCAAAGCTTCTTGGAGCGTGGAGTGCAGAAAACGCTACAAACTATGCGAACGCAGTGGAGTTCACCACCTAGGCCTAGTTTTAACTAGAAATGGACTCAACGGTGATCATGACTGAAACTCTTATCGTTATTGCATAGGATTTTTAACATTTAAAATGTGCAGTTTCAGAGGATTCTTCATTATCTTGCCCTTCAAGCTGCGTCTCATTCCTTTCAGTATTGACATTGGATCAACTCTCACCATTTGGTGTCATACTGACTGAGGGCTGAATTGTCCCATTTGACACTGTCAATGTACGATCATTGTATATGTGACAAGCGATTGCTAGCATCTCGTATTCACCTGTGGCTTGTATCACACCAATGAAAATTGATCTGCCCAACATTTAAAAAATGTCCTCTACAACTGGAGCCAACAGTGTTCTGATTGTCGTATTCATTAATTCCAATGTTTTCTCTATGACCTGTGTCCAAATTGTGCTGCTCATTGCATTCAGCTCATGTTCCTATGGACAACTCATTCAAGAGCGGATGCAGTTTTGCTGAACATACAACTTTATGCCCACTTTTGCCATTCCCACCAATAGGTAAGCTAGTTTCTCAGCTAGTTTTTGAAAAAAAAACGAATATGCTTCTCACACAATGTATAACAACTATTGCGATTACTCACTATGTCTATTTCCAGTATTATGCCAGTAAACATATGCCATGACAGGGCTGTCAAATGAATATCCTATCCGAGATTTAAGTAGGCTTGATGGTCTTTTCATGCTTTCTGACTACGATGCTGTTGACAGATGCTTTATAATAATGATGCACGCGAGCATATATTGCTGTTTTTTTGCATGGACTCCTGGTAATCCATGGCAGCTCAGGAACCCTGGCATGGCGAGCCTTGTCTTTTCATTGGCCCTTCTCTCTGGCACTAACACACTGGGTGCCGCCATGTTAGGGATCACGCGCTTCCACTTTATATTTTGTTCTTGGACCTGACACGTTTGTCTCTTTTAAGCACAGCAGTCCTCTCCAGCAATCATTGCTGAATGACGCAGTTGTGACGTTTGCTCGCTGGCGTCCATTCTTGTACTCCATGGTGAAAAAAATGATAGCGGGCTTGCAATCCATTGCTCTTTTTCACCTCAGTCAAATTTGTATTTATTTTTTGCATTGTTCTTTCCACAATTTCATTGGATCAATAAATTCACTTTATTTTCTTCTCGGGCCAGACGATTCTCTACCGTAAGGAAGCATGCTTGTTTTGTCCCTGAAATAACGGGTTCCTTTCTCTGCACTGGATGCCACTTCTGACTGCTTTCCTTTCAATATAGATTATTAAATTTTTAAAAGCAGCCATTTGGTTATTCTTTCCTACCCTCTTTCAAGTAATTTGTTTGGACTGCAAGCAGCATGGGCTTTAACTCTCTATATCTGGATGGGTCTGCTTCAAATCCATTTGAAGGATTCTTCTTACATTGGGGATTTGGGGGGGTGGCCGACCAGCGGGAGGCTCGCCCCCCGGGGAAGTTTGGGGCACCAGGGGAGTGGGGGGAGGAAGTGTGACACCAGGGGCTCGCCGTAGCTGGCGTTTTTGGTCTGGTTGGGCTGGTTGGGCGGTTTGGGCTCCTTTTGGGCTGGTTGTATATTTAACCGGCCATTTTGTGTCACCGCACACTGTTTGTGGTGCGGTGACACAGCAGCCAGGTAATAGGCATTTTCGTGGTCATAATTGTGTCTTACCGGTGCTTTGTGTCGGCGGTTGGGGGTGTTGCTCTGTTCGTGGATCGTTGCGTGGCTTGTGGAGTGGGCGTGCTGCGAGCGTGGTCGTGCGCTGTGGGAGACAGGCGGTGGCATCGCAGTGCGGGATGGCGGCGTATACGGACCCGCGGGTGGCGGAGGCTCTGAGGCTATTGAGCGAGGCGGGCCGCATGGACATCGTGCGGCCCGACCTCAAGGTAAGGCCGCCGTGGTGCGCTGCCAACGGCGCCGCGGCAGCTGTGGCGGCGTGTGACCCGCCTCGGTCGCGGTCGGCGCAGTGGGGTGGGAGGGGGGGCGGGGGCCGGCGGAAAGAAGCAGCGCCGCGCAAGGCGAAGGGAGGCGCCAAGAAGGCCGGGCAGAAAGGGAGGAAGCGGCCCCTGGTGTTTGTAGAGGAGGTGGAGGTGGGGGGGGGGTGCGGGGGGGCCAGGGGCGGCCCGCGAGGCGGTAGCTGCGGAGGAGGTAGCTGAGCCGGGAGGGCAGGGGGGCATGGGGGAGGAGGGAGGGGCCCGGGTAGTGTTGCCTGGGGAGGGTGGGGGCAATGGAGGAGGGGGGCGGGGGGCCGAAGGTGGGGAGGGCCATTGGTGGTGGGGGGACGCGGTGGGGGCGAGGAGCGAAGGGGGCTGGTGGGGGGAGGGGCCGGGGGGCCAGGGGGGGCGGTTTCGCCACTACTCATTGAAGAGACCGATTTGGAGAAGGAGGCGGGGGGGAAGGTGGGGAGGACATGGAGCTGGACTGGAGTTCGTCCTCGGCGGAGGAGGGGGGTGTGGGGGGGCAGAGGGGGTTGGCGTCGCTGGGGCAGCGGGGGAGGGGTGAGGGGAGGGGCCGGGTCGGGGGGGCGCGGCGGACCTGAGGTGCTGGGGGGTGAGCGCGGAGGTGGCGGTGCGGCGGCCGGGAGGGGTGGGTCGGGGATGATCGGGTGGGTCAGTGGGGGTAGTGGGGGCGAGCCAGGGGTAGTAGGGGGGCGAGGGGGAATGGCGGGCATGGGGTGAGTTACGGGGAGGGGGAAGGGAGCGGGGGCGCGGCATGGGGGGGCCGGGGTTGCAGGGCGAGGGGGGGTGGGGACGAGTTGGGGTTTCGGGGGGTGGGGCGGTCCTGGGGGATGGGCGGAGGAGGGGGGTTGAGACCTGGGAGGTGGGGGGATCCCGTCGCGGCACGGAGGTCATTCGGCGGGTTGGGGGAGGGGGGCGGCTATGGGGTGGGGGAGTGAGGGAGGGGGCGGCGCGTGGGGGGGCGAAGGGGCTGTTTTTACCCTGGCATGCTGGACTCCACCTTTTTTCCTTGGCAGGAGCTGTTGGCGAGGCGCTCGGGGGAGCAGCATGCGGCTCCCACCCACCGAGTGGATGGGCCGGCTCTGTTTGGTGCGGGCGGCCGAGCTCCAGCGAGGGACCTGAATCAGGAACTCGGCGATTGGAGGTGGGAGGCGTCTCCGCCGGCCCCTCCCCGAAGGGTCTTTACGGCCGCCGGGGGTAGGGGAGTGAGGATGGATACGAATATCTCTGATTTGACTGCGAGTGGGGTGGATGGGAGGGCGAGTGTGGACTTGATGGATCTGATGCGGGTGTGTCGTGAGAGAGCGGGTCTGAGCCGGCTGGAACCCCAAGTGGGGGGCCGGGGTGGTGTGGAGCCGGCTGATGGTGAGTCGGAGGAGGAAGGAGAGATTCGGGAGGACGGGGGGGCTGGTAACGTTGTTGGAAGTGTATTGCAGGTGCCAGCAAGGCAAGAAGCGCCCAGAGTGACGGCCCCCCAGCTCCACTGGTTAGGCGGCGGGATCCAGCAAGGACGCCGACCTTGACGCCAGGTAAGACAGGTGAAGGTGCGGGGAGTGGCAAGAGGCGTTGTGTGCAGGTTTCAGCGGGGTCGGGGGGCGACGGGGAGGACGGGTGGCGGCTGGTGCAGGGACGGTACGTGCAGGACGCGGGAGTTGGCACGGACGGCGCGGTGCCGGGCAGGGAGGGGTCAAGCGCGGGCGGCGGGGCAGCGGCGGCTGGTGAAAAGGAGGCGGCGGGGGGAGGTAAAGAGAGTTGTGTGGTTCCGGTGCAGAAATTGCCGTACATGGGGCTGACCAAGCCGCTGGGTGCCCACCTTTCGGCGGCAACGAAGGAGAAGATTTGGAAGGGGGAATACATTGATATCTTGAAGCTGCTGCACAGGGAGTTGACGTCCAAAGAGGGGTCAAAGGAAGAGGAGCAGGAGTTAGCTAGGCGCCCTAAGGTGCCCCTGACGCTGGATAACTGGTCAGCAGCGTTCCTCATATACGCGAGCGTGTATTGCGAGAAGTTCCCGGACCGGTGCGTCGCTCTGTTTAAATACATGGACGTGGTGCGGAGGGCGCAGGTGACTTACGGCGGGTATGCGTGGTCTCACTACGACGAGGAATTCTGGGCGCGCATGGCGGGGGACCCGGAAGCGCAATGGGGGGAGCTGGATTCGGACTTGTACCAGCAGACGATGGGAGGGGCCAAGTTTGGCTGCACCATTTACACGGCAAGCGGTTTGCTGCTGGTGTCTCCCCCCTTTGCGGCACGCCCCACCCTTGGGGGGGTGGGACAGGGAGCCTCTGGCAGCCAGGCTGCAGTCGGGGCCTGCTGGGACTTTAATAGGGGAGCCTGCGGGCGGGCGGCATGCCGGTTCCGGCACGAGTGCTCGTCGTGCGGACGGAACCATCCAGTGCTGCGTTGTTGGGGGCCCGGGGGCCCACCGGGGCAGCTGCCTGCGCAGGGAGGTGCTCCTGCCAGAGGGGGACAAGGTGGGGGGAGGGGAGGGGGCAGAGGGGGGGGAGCCGGGGCTCTGGGCAAAGGCTCATACGCCAGTTAGGATCGAGCGGATGGAGCCCTGGTTGGCGGCGTATCCGCGGGCGGAGGATGCTGCAGTGCTGCGTCGGGGTTTCCGGGAGGGTTTTCGGAATTTCGGCTGGGGTACGAGGGCCCCCGGATTGCTCGCTGGGTGGACAACCTGAAATCGGTGAACGCGCACAAGGGCATGGTGAGAGAGAAACTGTTCAAAGAGGTCAGAGAGGGTCGGATGGCGGGCCTGATCATTTCTCCCATCGGGGTGGTGCCCAAGAAGGAGGAGGGGCAGTTCCGACTGAGACAGCACTTGTCCTGGCCGGAAGGGGAGTCGGTCAATGCCTACATTTCGGCGGAGTTGGCGTCGGTGACTTACTTGTCGGTGGACGTGGCGCGGCGGCTTGTTGCGGCGGCGGGACGGGGCGCGCTGATGGCAAAATGCGATGTCAAGTCGGCTTTCCGACTCCTTCCGGTGCACCCGGCGGATCACCAGTTGCTGGGGATCCAGTTCCAAGGTCTCATCTTTGTGGATAAGGCGCTGACGATGGGGTGCTCCATTTCATGCGCACTGTTTGAGCATTTCAGCTCATTCATACAGTGGGTTTTTTCCAGGCGCACAGGCTCGGAGTCATTGACGCACTATCTGGATGACTTTTTCCTGGTGGGGCGGTCCGGTGCGGAGGACTGTCAGCGGCTGCTGGATGGTGTGGCTGGGTTGATGGGGGAATTTGGGGTTCCCCTGGCACCAGAGCAGACGTGCGGTCCCAGTACGGTGTTGTCCTTTCTCGGTATCGAGCTCGACTCGGTCGCCATGGAAGCGCGCCTACCGGAGGACAAGAGGTTGGTAATGCTGGCTTTGGTGGATGGCATGTTGGCAAAGAGAAAGGTGACAGTGCGGGAGGTGTAGGTGTTGTTGGGGCATTTGAATTTTGCGTACCGCGTGGTGCGGGCGGGCCGGACGTTTTGCCGGCGTTTGGGTTTGGCGTTGTCAGGTTTGCCTTTGTCTCATCACCATGTGCGCCTTTCGGCGGGTATGAAGGAGGATCTGCGCATGTGGCGGGCGTTCTTGGAGCGGTTCAATGGTGTACCCATGGCGCCGGCGGATGACTGGGAGTGGGACGTCACCATGTATTCGGATGCGGCGGGCGTCGGCGGATTCGGTCTGTACTGGGAGGGGAAATGGTGTGCAGAGCAGTGGCCCGAGCATTGGCAGGCGGGCGGGAGGAGCATTGCGTTCTTGGAGTTGTTCCCTTTTGTGGTGGCGGTCACGGTGTGGGCAGGGGCATTGGCGCACAAGCGGGTGCTGTTTCGAGTGGACAACATGGCCGTCGTGCAGGTGGTGAACAGGCAGTCAGCTCGGGATCCGCAGGTGCTGAAATTGATGAGGGTGTTTGTCTTGCGCTGCTTGGAGAATGACATACTGTTTCAGGCGCGCCATGTTCTGGGAGTGGACAATGACATTGCTGATGCCTTGTCTCGTTCACAATGGGAGAGGTTCCATGGGCTAGCCACGGCGGCGGAGGAAGTTAGGACGCCGGTGCCGGAGGACCTATGGTCGGTGGGCGAGGCCGGGTCTTTCAGTTGGTGAAGGCGTCGGTGGCAGTGTCCACGTGGAAGGCGTACGAGCTAGCGTGGGAGGAATTCCTGCAGTCAGGTGCGGTGCGGCAAGGGGACCGGTGGCGGCGCGAGGAACAGGTGGTAAGATTCATGCTGGCGCTCATGGATAGAGGTTTGTCACGGGTGTCGATTGGGGGCAAGTTGTCGGCGGTGGCGTTCATGGGGAAGTTGTGGTGGGGTTACCCTCCGTCGGCGGGGGAGTTGGGGACCCGGCTGCTGGAGGGGTGGGCGAGGGAAAGGGGTGCGAAGGTGCGTCTGCGCCGTCCCATCATGGTGGACTTGCTGGAAGGAGTGATTGGCGCGCTCCCGGAGGTGTGCAGGGATGGAGGCGAGGCGGTGTGTTTTTCTACCTTGATGTCATGGCTTTTCTTTGGGGCGTTTCGAGTGTCGGAGTTGCTGGGCGCGAAAGGGAGGCGGGGGGTGTTGTGGGGGGATGTGGAGGTGCGAGCTCAGGAGGTGGCGGTGCGTTTGCGGCGCTCGAAGACGGACCAGCGGGGGGTTGGAACTTGGGTGGTACTGGGACCGGGCGGCCGGGAGGGGGTGTGCCCGGCGGCGTGGGGTAGGAGGTTGATGGCAGACGGTGGCGAGAAGGAGGAGGAGGTTTTTGGTCGGGGTGGGGGGGACGGAGTGATGGCGTCTCAGGCTTTGTGGGTCCTGCGGCGTGCCCTGCGGTACATGGGTGAGGATCCCCTGGCTTTCGGGATGCATTCCTTTCGGATCGGGCGGCAATGGAGGCGGCACGGAGGGGTTGGGGTAAGGAAGAGATACAGAGGCTGGGTCGGTGGAAGTCGGATTGTTACAGGACGTATGTGCGGTTGAGGGAGGCGGAAGGGTTGTTGTCACAGTGATTCCCGATTTTGATATGTGTGTCTTTGCAGGTGCTGTGGCGGGGCCGGAAGTGGCTGTTCTGAATGTATATATTGTGGGACATTCATTCGTCAATAGGGCAGAACAGGCGGAGTGGGACAGGCATCGGACACTCAATTTGGGATTGGATGCGGAGTTGTACAGGTGTCATTGGAGGGGGAAAGGGGGTAGGTGTTGGCATGAGTTATTGCCCTTGTTGAACACAGTGGTGAGAGGGGGGGTGTGCCCGGATGTGGTAGTGATTCATCTGGGCGAGAACGATTTGGTGCAGTGCAAGGGGTTGGCGCTACTCAAACAAATGAAGCGGGACCTGAGGGAAATCAAGAAGCAATGGGCGGGCTGCCATATTATCTAGTCTGAGTTTATTCCCAGGCGGGTGTGGAGGGGGGCTGAGCGCCCAGGAGCCATAGACAGGGCACGGAGGAAGATCAATCGGTAGATGCGTGAATTCTGTGCCAGGGAGGGGGTGGGGAGGATGGAGCACCCGGAGTTGCGCTATGGTGCAATCTATTTTTTCCGGGAGGATGGGGTTCACCTGTCCAGGTATGGCATGGAGCTGTATATAGTCCAGCTGAAGGAGGCTTTGGATGGGGCTTTGAGGGTGCTCAGGTATCCCAGGAGGCAGGAGTCTTAGGGGGGGGTCGAAAGTCGTAAGCAACTTTCGAGGGGCGCTGTCCTAAGGAGATAGGGTGGTTTTGCTGGAGGCCTGGGACTGTATGGTAGCGGGGTGAGGTCATGGAGGTCATTGGGGCATTCAGTAGAGGGGTAGGTTGCTGAGCGGATGTTTGTTGTATTATCAATCAATCAATCATAGACATTTATAGAGCGCTCTACTTACCCGGAGGGTCTCAAGGCGCTGGGGGGGGGGGGGGGTGCTGCTACTGCCCGAACAGCCAGGTCTTGAGCTTCTTCCTGAAGGCGAGGTGGTCCTGGGTCAGGCGCAGGTCGGGAGGGAGGGAGTTCCAGGTCTTGGCGGCCAGGTAGGAGAAGGACCTTCCTCCTGTTGTCGTTCTTCGGATGCGGGGGACGGCGGCGAGGGCGTGACTGGCTGATCGGAGGTGTCGTTTGGGAGCGTAGAAGTTGATGCGGTTGTTGAGGTAGCTCGGGCCTTGATCGTGGAGAGCTTTGTGTGCGTGGGTAAGGAGACGGAAGGTGATTCTCTTGTTGACCGGGAGCCAGTGCAGGTCTCTTAGGTGTCCGGAGATGTGGCTGTGTCGTGGGATGTCGAGGATGAGTCTGGCTGAGGCGTTCTGGATCCGTTGGAGTCTCTTCTGGAGCTTGGTGGTGGTTCCGGCGTAGAGGGCGTTGCCGTAGTCCAGTCGGCTGGTGACGAGGGCCTGGGTGACAGTCTTCCTGGTCTCGGTGGGGATCCACCGGAAGATTTTCCGTAGCATGCGCAGGATGTTGAAGCACGACGAGGAGACGGCGTTGACTTGCTTGGTCATGGAGAGGGAGGAGTCCAGGATGAAGCCCAGGTTGCGTGCGTGGTCTGTCGGTTTGGGTGCGGTTCCCAGGGCGGGGGGCCACCAGGAGTCGTCCCAGGCGGAGGGCGAGGATCCCAGGATGAGGACTTCCGTCTTGTCCGAGTTCAGCTTCAGGCGGCTGGTCGACATCCACTCGGCTACCTCTTTCATTCCTTCGTGAAGGTTGGCTCTGGCGGCGGCGGGGTCGTTGGTAAGGGAGAGGATCAGCTGGGTATCGTCGGCGTAGGAGATGATGTTCAGGTTGTGTTGGCGTGCGATGGCCGCGAGGGGGCTCATGTAGACGTTGAAGAGGGTTGGGCTCAGCGAGGATCCTTGGGGTACGCCGCAGATGACTTCGGTGGCCTTTGATTTGTACGGTGGTAGGCGGACTCTCTGGGTTCTTCCGTCGAGGAAGGAGATGATCCATTCCAGTGCCTTCTCCTGGATTCCGACGTTGTAGAGGCGCTGCACTAGGGTGCGGTGGCAGACGGTGTCGAAGGCCGCGGAGAGGTCTAGGAGGATGAGGGCCGCTGTTTCTCCGTTGTCCATCAGGGTTCGGATGTCATCGGTGGCAGCGATGAGGGCGGTCTCGGTGCTGTGGTTGGCTCGGAAGCCAGACTGTGAGGGGTCGAGGGATCCGTTCGTCTCGAGGAAGGCGGCCAGTTGCTTGTTGACGGTCTTCTCGATGACTTTGGCCGGAAACGGGAGCAGCGAGATGGGGCGGTAATTCTTGAGTTCGGTGGGGTCCGCTGTTGGTTTCTTGAGTAGAGCGCTGAGTTCGGCGTGCTTCCAGCTCTCAGGGAAGGTGGCGGTGGTGAAGGAGGTGTTGATGGTGTCCCGCAGGTGGGGTGCGATGACAGCGTCGGCCTTGTTGAAGACGTGGTGAGGGCAGGGGTCGGTCGGAGATCCGGAGTGGATGGAGTTCATCATGTGGACGGTGTCTTCGGTGCTGATCGGAGTTCAGGCGCGGAGGGTGGTGGTGGGGGGCGGTGGTTCGGTCGTGTCGGACGTGGTGTTCGTCGGTTGGGTGTTGAAGCTGTTGTGTATGTCCGCGATCTTGTTGTGGAAGTAGGAGGCGAGGGAGTTGCAGAGTTCTTGCGATGGGGTGATGTCGTTGTTTCCGGCGTTGGGGTTGGAGAGCTCTTTCACGATGTTGAAGAGTTCCTTGCTGTTGTGTGCGTTGTTGTCCAGTCGGTCCTTGAATGCAGTTTTCTTGGTGTCGCGGATCAGCTGGTGGTGCTTCCGGGTGGCAAGCTTGAGGGTGGTCATGTTGTCCGGTGTTGGCTCCCTTCTCCAGGCTTTCTCGAGGGCTCGGCAGTTCTTCTTGGAGCTCTTGAGTTCGTCGGTGAACCATGGGGCCTTCTTGCTGCCGGGTCTGCTGGGCGGGGTCTTCAGTGGGGCGAGTTCGTCCGCGCAGTTGCTGATCCACTTCGTGAGGTTGTCGGCGGCCTGGCTGGGGTTCGCTGAGCTGGCCGGAGGGTGCTGGCTCAGGGAAGCGGCGAACTGGTCGACTGTGATCTTGCTCCAGTTTCTGCGGGCGACCTGTTGCTGGTGGTGGTGGATCGTCGTTCTTCTGAAGGTGAAGTGGACGCAGCTGTGGTCCGTCCAGTGGAGTCCTGTGGCGTGGCTGAAGGTGATGTCTTTGCTGGATGAGAAGACGGCGTCGAGTGTGTGTCCGGCGAGGTGGGTGGGGGTGGTCACCAGCTGCTTGAGTCCGAGGTTGGCGAGGTTGTCGAGCAGGGTGGTGGTGTTGCGGTCGTTGTTGTTATCCAGGTGGAAGTTGAGGTCCCCTAGGAGGATGTAGTCAGCGGAGGGGAGGGCATGCGGGCTGACGAAGTCGGCGATGTCCTCGCTGAATTGTGTGCGTGGTCCCGGGGGTCGGTAGATCAGGGTGCCTCTGAGGGTGGTCTTCGGGTCGGTGTGGATCTGGAAGTGTAGGTGTTCGGCGGTAGTCAGGATGTCGTCGGTGTAAGTCGTGATGCGGATGGTGTCCCTGTGGATGATGGCGATGCCTCCTCCCATCTGGTTGGCGGTGCGGTCCCTCCGGGTGATCTTGTAGCCCTCTGGGATGGCGATGGCGATGTCGGGCGCTGAAGAGGCGTTCATCCAGGTCTCCGTGAGGAAGGCAACGTCAGGAGCTGTGGTGTCGATGAGGTTCCAGAGTTCGATGGCGTGTCTGTGGACTTAGCGGGTGTTGAGCAGGATGCACTTGAGGTGGTTGCTGCTGGTGTTCGTCTTGGCGGGTGCTGGTGCGAGGCAGGTCCGGATGCAGGTGAACTTGCAGGCGGTGCAGCAGAAGGGTCCGTGGGAGCGTCTCGGGGTGGCACGGTAGCATCACGGGACTCGTCCGTCGTTGAGTGCGATGAGGGTGGCGGCGTCGTACGTCCGGCGGGTGGGCTGGGATCTGCGGGGGCCAGGGGTCCTGGCACTGGGCGCGGTCCAGGCACGGACGGGCGCAGACGGGCTTACCTTTGGCGCACCTTCGGCGCTCAATCGGTGCTCCCGCTGCGCGCGTCCGCTGCGCGGTCGCTGAGGGGGCGTCATAAGAAGGGAGCCGGGAGGGCGGGTCAGGCAGGAGGCGGGGAGCGCGTGGTCCTATCGGCAGGCGGGGGGCGGGGTCGCGGCAAAAACCGGCGCGAAAATCCAGGCGGCCGGCCCTGCGGCGGCTGGGGCGCCGGGCTGGATCGGCGATCGAGGCGGGCGGCCCTGCGGCGGCTGGGGCGCCGGGCTGGATCGGCAGCAGGCAGGCAGGCAGCAGGTAAGAGGCAGGCAGCAGGCGGGGAGCGTGGGGGCAACCAGGCCGAGGGCACAGTGGTCACAGTTGCAATGTTTGGGGTTAAATTTAGGGGTGGGGGTGGGGGGGCTGTCAGGCAGTTGTTATTTAGTGAGCAGTAGTTTTGTTCGGCACAGGCCAGGTGGGACTTTGTTGTAGGTGCACCTGATTCCAATAAAGCGGCCTTTTTCACAGACTTTGGTTGTCTGTGTCAGTGCTTCCCCCCCTCACCTACTGGTGTGCCCCAATGGGGATTTGGGGGGGTGGCCGACCAGCGGGAGGCTCGCCCCCCCGGGGAAGTTTGGGGCACCAGGGGAGGGGGGGAGGAAGTGTGACACCAGGGGCTCGCCGTAGCTGGCGTTTTTGGGCTGGTTGGGCGGTTTGGGCTCCTTTTGGGCTGGTTGTATATTTAACCTGCCATTTTGTGTCACCGCACACTGTTTGTGGTGCGGTGACACAGCAGCCAGGTCATAGGCATTTTCGTGGCCCTCCCTCCCCCCCTATATAAAATAATTATGGTCCCTTGGGTTTTTTCTGGGGTGGTGGGGGGTTGGGTCCTGGTCATGAGGGGTTTTGTTGGTTGATGGTGCACTGGTTAGGGTTACAGTTGTGTTGTCGCTGGAACAGGTGCGTTTTCTGGGGCGCTGTCCTAAGGAGATAGGGTGGTTTTGCTGGAGGCCTGGGACTGTATGGTAGCGGGGGTGTGGTCATGGAGGTCATTGGGGCATTCAGTAGAGGGGTAGGTTGCTGAGCGGATGTTTGTTGTATTACGGTTGCAATGTTTGGGGTTAAATTTAGGGGTGGGGGTGGGGGGGGGGCTGTCAGGCAGTTGTTATTTAGTGAGCAGTAGTTTTGTTCGGCACAGGCCAGGTGGGACTTTGTTGTAGGTGCACCTGATTCCAATAAAGCAGCCTTTTTCACACACTTTGGTTGTCTGTGTCAGTGCTCCCCCCCCTCACCTACTGGTGTGCCCCAATATTGTGCTCACGCCAGGTATTGTGCTTCTATGAGCTGGTTAACTTTTTTCAGTTTTCACACTCCTAGACAGATTGTCCGTTCATCAATCAATCAAGATGCTCAGTTGATTCCCATTCCTGGTGATGACCTACAGACTTCTCTACCAGGGTCGAAACATTTAAACTATACATGTGGACAATCCCGTTCCCAGACCGTTAACAGGTTTCTATGATTGTCAACTGTAATTGTTCCAATGAATAAAATATCTGTTTTCCCCACGCTTGTAAATACTCCAACATGCTTGAGCACCATACTTCCTGCTTCTTGCACAAGCACATTTTCCAGCAGCGAGCTGCTTCTCACTAAAAAAATCTGTTTTTATATAAATTGTCTTGTAATTTTAAAGTGATTAAAATAGTGAACTCAGAAATGAAGACAACCTGTTTACTCTTTAAACCTGTCTGTGGAATTATTTGCTAGGCAATTATTTATATGCAAAATGTTTTGGACTGTGTCAAAAGCAGATTAAATTACAAAAAATAATTCCACATTAGGTGTTCACCAGATGCACATAATTATTTTTGCATCTCTAATTTTGTGAATAATTTCTCAAATTAATACCTGACTGAACCACTGCATTTTGTTTTTGTTATACTTATCTGTTCATCCCTTAGGGTAACCCTTATTCCATGCACATATCGGGGCACAATAGGCAATAGTGTCCGGTCTCAGGTTATCTTTGTAGAACCGACATCATTCGCTGTCCAGGAGCAGGCTTAAGGCACAGTACGCGTGGAACTATGTTTGTGCTTTGTACACGACGCCCAAAGGTATCTGTTTGCAGTACACATGAGGCTCATTCGCTGTGCAAAAGCCCTCACTAGTTTGCATCAGAAGATCTGTGTGCAAAAGTCTTGAGAGTGTGTGCAGGAGGACCATGTCTCAGATTGAGTCTGGATATAGTAAGACATCCTAGGGGCTGATTGTGGAGAAGTGTGGCTCACTGGTTAGAAGCGGCAGACCCTGAAGCAGAGGTCGGCCCGGGACCAGGGTTCAATTCCCGACGCGGCAGGGTCTTGGGTCAATGTCCGTGGACTCGATAATTCTCGCCTAGGTGCCTACGCTAACCATGGGTCCCACTCTGCAACTCTGGGCAATAGCTTGCTTAATCTCCACAACGGCCCCAGGAGCCGGGGATGCCTGGCTTCACCTTGGGGGTGCACTCTCACAGGGAAAGCCAGGACGGGTTCCCCAGCGGTATACAGCGCCAGGACGCCACGTAATGAGGTAACAGTGCGCTTTACAAGTATACATACATTACATTACATTACATTACAATGGCGGGCGGACTTCAGCCCATCTGCCATCGTCTCAGAGAGTGGGACCGCCTGCCTACAAGGTGGCAGTCCCACAGGGGGAATTACGATGCAACCGCCAACACGGCGATCGTACCTGCCATAGTTAACATTGCTGCGGGTGCTGCTGGCTGCAGCACCTGCTGCAATGTTAAAAAGGCACTTATTACATTTCCCCGCACTGAGTGGCAGGCACCATGCGGTGCCTGCCACATGGTGTAGGGAAATGTAGGGGTGGCAACATAGGTGCCCTCCAACCCCCAAAATAAAGGGCCCTGGATGAAGGGAGGCCCGCTACGGGCCCCCAATGTCCATTCCCGCCAGCCTTCCCATGTCTGGTGAACCACCATGGAAAGTCTGGTGGGGATGGTCCATCCCAACAGCAGTGACTGGTTGGCACCGCCGCCTTTTGAGGGAATACGAGGACCTCCGCAGCACCGGCGGGCTCAAGGAGCCTGTCGGATGCATGGCGGTTGGAGCTTCTGACCGCCACGGTTCCGCCCACCATTATAATAAGCAAAACACACAAGATGATGGACGGAAAGTTGCACATTGGCAAAACATTCACCCCCAGTCACAGATCTGGGTTTAATCCATCATTATTTTGCTCACCACGCCACCCCAGTTCAAACATGGCCATATGAAAATCAGTCTTGACCCTGTGCTTCATAGGAAAAGTCCAGGCCAAACTGCCAAGCCATGTCTTCCCTGGACTGGAATCAAGCATCCTAGGACCGGTTTCTGGCTATCAGCTGTCATCAGCCAGGATAGCTTGACTCCAGTGGTGTAGTGAGCACAGGACCCATGTCTGGGCAAACCCTTCCCACATAGGGCGAACAGCAAAACACACAAGATGATGGACGGAATGTTGCACATTGGCAAAACATTCAGCCCCAGTCACAGATCTGGGTTTAATACATCGTTATTTTGCTCACCACGCCACCCCAGTTCAAACATGGCCATATGCAAATCAGTCTTGACCCTGTGCCTCATAGGAACAGTCCAGCCTGAACTGCCAATCCATGTCTTCCCTGGATGGGAATCAAGCATCCTAGGACCGGTTTCTGGCTATCAGCCGTCATCAGCCAGGATAGCTTGACTCCAGTGGAGTAGTGAGCACGGGACCCACGTCTGGACATACCCTTCCCACATAGGGTGAACAGCAAAACACACAAGATGATGGATGGAATGTTGCACATTGGCAAAACATTCACCCCCAGTCACAGATCTGGGTTTAATCCATTGTTATTTTGCTCAACACGCCACCCCAGTTCAGACATGGCCATATGCAAATCAGTCTTTGATTAAACCCAGATCAGTTGCCTGGGGGTGAGTGCTGGCAATGCTCAACACTCCGTCCATCATCCCCTTTGGTTTTGCTTTGTTCGCCCTAAGTTGGCAGGGTATGCCCAGACGTGGGTCCCTTGCTCACTTTGCCACTGGATTCAAGATAGCCTGGCTGATGAGGGTTAAGAACCCAAAACTGGTCCCAGGATAATTGTTTCCGGTCAAGGGAAGACACGGCTTGACAGTTCGGGCTGGACTGTTCCCATGAGGCACAGGGTTAGACCGATTTGCATATGGCCATCTCCGAACTGGGGTGGCGGAGTGAGCTAAAGAATGATGATGGATTAAACCCAGATCAGTTGACTGGGGGTGAGTGCTGGCAATGTTCAAAACTCCGTCCATCATCCCCTTTGGATTTGCTTTGTTCGCCCTAAGTTGGCAGGGTATGCCCAGACGTGGGTCCCTTGCTCACTTTGCCACTGGATTCAAGCTAGCCTGGCTGATGAGGGTTATGAACCCGAAACCGGGCCCAGGATGCTTGTTTCCAGTCCAGGGAAGACACAGCTTGGCAGTTCGGGCTGGACTGTTCCCATGAGGCACAGGGTCAGACTGATTTGCATATGGCCATGTTTGAACTGGGGTGGTGGAGTGAGCTAAAGAATGATGATGGATTAAAGCCAGATCAGTTGACTGGGGGTGAGTGCTGGCAATGCTCAACACTCCGTCCATCATCCCCTTTGGTATGCTTTGTTCGCCCTAAGTTGGCAGGGTATGCCCAGACGTGAGTCCCTTGCTCACTTTGCCACTGGATTCAAGATAGCCTGGCTGATGAGGGTTCCCATGAGACACAGCTTGGCTGTTAGGGCTGGACTGTTCCCATGAGGCACAGGGTCAGATTGATTTGCCTATGGCCAAGTCTGAACTGGGGTGGTGGAGTGAGCTAAAGAATGATGATGGATTAAAGCCAGATCAGTTGACTGGGGGTGAGTGCTGGCAATGCTCAACACTCCGTCCATCATCCCCTTTGGTATGCTTTGTTCGCCCTAAGTTGGCAGGGTATGCCCAGACGTGGGTCCCTTGCTCACTTTGCCACTGGATTCAAGATAGCCTGGCTGATGAGGGTTATGAACCCGAAACCGGTCCCAGAATGCTTGTTTCTGGTCAAGGGAAGACACAGCTTGGCTGTTCGGGCTGGACTGTTCCCATGAGGCACAGGGTCAGACTGATTTGCATATGGCCATGTCTGAACTGGGGTGCCGGAGTGAGCTAAAGAATGATGATGGTTTAAACCCAGATCAGTTGAATGGGGTGAGTGCTGGCAATGCTCAACACTCCGCCCATCATCCCCTTTGGTTTTGCTTTGTTCGTCCTAAGTTGGCAGGGTATACCCAGACGTGGGTCCCTTGCTCACTTTGCCACTGGATTCAAGATAGCCTGGCTGATGAGGGTTATGAACCCGAAACCGGTCCCAGGATGCTTGTTTCCGTTCCAGGGAAGACAGGGCTTGGCAGTTCGGGCTGGACTGTTCCCATGAGGCACAGGGTCAGACTGATTTGTAAATGGCCATGTCTGAACTGGGGTGGCGAAGTGAGCTACAGAATGATGATGGATTAAACCCAGATCAGTTGACTGGGGGTGAGTGCTGGCAATGCTCAACACTCTGTCCATCATCCCCTTTGGTTTTGCTTTGTTCACCATTATAATAAGGCAGGCCGGAAATGGCCTCACAATCCCAGTGAACCTGCCACCGACAGCCTGTCGGTGGCGGGTTCACCGCCATCGCAATCAGCCCCTAAGTACAGCAGGTAGTTGTGTGCAGTATGTCCCAGTCTATAAGCTGAAGACCTCACCCAGTCTGTGTGCAGCAGGCTTCCTGCTGTTTGTGACTCTAACTTTAGTCTATATGATGGTTCAGGTATTTTATTAAATCCCTAGAGCCTGCCTTAGAGGGCTCTACCGGCCAATAAAGACCCGCTTCAACGTTAAAGGATCGAGCCAAAGACAAGGGCATATAACAAGGGAGAGGGCCTTTAATGGTTGGAAGAGCCCGCTACGGAAACGCTATAAGGCTATGAAAACATTCCACTCCCAGAGGGCCAAATGTTCTAATTTGTAAAATAAAGGCCTCATGGAGCCCAAGAGGTTGAAATCCCCTCGGGCTCCACAAGCCCTTTGTTAAACACTGAATTGCTCCGGGGTTCTACTGGCCAATAGAAGCCCGGAGCACTCCATTGCTTTCAATTGAGCACTCAACATTCCAATGCTCTAAATAGCACTAACATACTGCATTACTGTCATCTAAGGGTGTTCATGCACTGCAAGCATACAGGAATGTAAAAAAAGCACTGTCCAGAAAGTCACAGTGAGCAGAATGAACACAAATCATGAAGGCATGTGAATTGTGTACTGAAAGCAGTGCTGTGGTCCAAACTTTTATAAAGCTTTATTGATCAATACTATGCATATTAAAAACAATCCATTAGGTTCACAACTGACATTACACTCTGACACTATGACATGCATAGGTCATAGTTCTTTCAGTTCCCAATTTGTTGTAAAATTAAATCCAATTTCTTATCAAGTTTCAAATAAAAGATCCAGTTAGTTGGTGGCTGTAATAATATATTCACTTTTCATAACACCTGCCCATTTACGAGAAGTATCGTGACATATCAAAGTTTACTTCATGATAAGCTTGAGTCCAACAATATTTAAGAAAGGAAACATGGTAAATCTTTACTGATTATTAATGTATTGTACTTTATCTGCTTGAATTGAGATTATAATTAGTATATTTATTTAGGGGATAAAACCACTTAGGTTAAGCACAAAAACGTATCTTTCAACTGACCTCTGTAGGGTCCGATTATTCAAAGAAATATTCTTTATTCATAAATTGGAACACCTTTACAAGCCACAACAATACTGACCTTCCTTCCACTCCAACTGCTCCAGCTGTACTGGACAGAAGCTCCAGAACACAAATGTAGAGTAGGTGGAATCGAAGCAAGGTTTACAAATAAACATACAGGTACACGCAGATTCAGGTGTCATAAAACACATAAGAAAGAAATAAGAACACAACAACCTCTTCCTCAAATGATATGTCAGGAAAATATCAGAGGGATTTGGGATACTTATATTACTTCACTGGGTTTGTTAGAAAATGGATTACTGGTTGGCTTGGCTGTGAGCCCTGGTCAAGCAGCAACTACAATCCTAGTCAGGGTAAGGCACAAGCAAACCCCAAATTAACCTGTGCTTGGTCCCTTGGTTGCTTGGCACAGAACAGTCAGGCCTAACTTAGTAGCAATGTGTAAAGTATTTGTGCATCACTTCAAACAACAAAACACTGAAAACCCTACACACAAGATCCTACACCAGGTTACAAACACAGAGCTTAATTTGATAAATAAAACAAGATCAAAATGGCAAAATTCCAATCAGTAGAAAGGGAGTTATGAATTTTTAAAGATTAGGGAAAAATAGCACCTAAAAGCATAAAGCGCCAACCAGGGATATCGTGTCATGCTGGACCGGGTCAAAGGCAAAAGTTCAGGTTGACCGTGATGGAGCGCAGGTCAGATGCAGTCCCAGATTATCCAGCTGAAGGTTTACATTCTCAAATTTCGTGCCTAGAATCCTGTTTGCGTTGAATAGAGCTACAGGGAACGAGGAGAGCATTGCGGGTGGTGGTCGACTTGGTGTGAAAAGCAGGCCAGCTGCTGCGGATGTGCAGGCTGGAGCTTTGCGTTGGCGGTCCTCCACTGGTGATCGATGCTTGCTGTGCGAAGAGACGGGCTGGTTGCAGCTCGCACTGAACTTTGGCGCAAGCAGCATGATCTCAGTGCGAAAGCGTCCATGCACAGACGCAAAGAGCCCAAAAGCTTGATTTAAAGATTCCGTGAGCCGCACCATGGGTCCAGGACCTGACAGTCACCACTTGGGGGGTAAGGAACTTGCTGCATATGGGTCCAGTAGCTGTAGGGAAGTCTTTTATGTCCCAGAGGCTCAGATCCGAAGGCCAGTAGACTAGCCCTTTGAGTCACTCTGGGATCCTGGGTTCAAGATGAAATTGGAGGTCCAGATCTTCCTCAGGCAAGAATGTAGCACGTAAGCATAGCAGGGCAACAGTTCCTTAAGAGCAGCAATTCAGCAGAGCAGCAGTCCTTGTAGCAGCACACAAGTACTTCTTTCTAGCAGAGTATCCAAAGGCTCAGAAGTGTTCTAAAGAGTTGGTGTCTGAGGTCCTAATTTTATACCCTGGTGCCCTGGTTCTGGAAGGTGGGAGAAGCTGCTAGACAGTGGCTTTGAAGTATAAGAAATTACCTGCCTCACCTGCCATGGCTCCAAGCTGGATGAAGTGACAATGCAGAGTCGTTAGGCCCTGTGTGTGAAGGCATAGCACAGGTTAATCAGTTGTAAGTGGGGATGTGCTCAGCTCCACCCCCCAATCCAGCCAGCAGATGATGGTTCATCCAAGCAGACCTAAATCCTCTATTGTGGGACTGGGAGGAATTCACAAAGTCGAACTGTCAGTTACACCCAGTTATATGACCCAGGCCAGGATATAGGCATAAAAGGGCTAAGAGCGGACAAATGACAACTTTCTCAAAGTGGTATTTTTATAATTGTGATCAAAAACCTCACTTCACGACTAAATTGGGTTTTTACCCCATTTGCAAAGACACCAAACATGAACTGTTATCTCTTCCCATTAGGAAATTAGACTTATAAAATGTAGTACGGCAACTCATGTTATCCTATGGGAGAGGTAGCCCTTACAGTAGTGAAAACCAAATGTACACATTTTTTACTATCAGGACATGTCAATCTTAAAAGTTTAATACATTAACCCATGCCCTCTGGGCTGTCCAGGGCCTACCATAGTGGTGTCTTATATGTATTAAAAAGGAAGGTTCGGGCACGGGAAAATGCTTATTTTGCGAGGTCAAAATGTAAGTTTAAACTGCACACAGAGGCTCTGACATGATAGACCTTAGCCATGCTTAAAGGGCTACTGAAGTGGGTGACACAATTGGTGCTGCAGGCCCCCTTGTAGCATTTAATTTACAGGCCCTGAGTACATGTAGTACCACTTTACAAGGGACTTACAAGGAAATTAAATATGCCAATTAGATATGTCAATGATACCATGTTTTGGGAAAAGAGCACAAACACTTTAGCAGTGGTAAAGTGCATAGAGTCCTAAAGCCAACAAAATAATTTCAGCAAAAAGTAGGATGAAGAAGGCACAATGTTTGAGGGTTACCCTACAAAAAGGGCCAGGTCCAACAGTTTTTGTGTCAATTACTGTAAGATTTACAAATTATATGAATCATTTTACATCTATTTTGGTGAGGTCACTTACGAGGTGTTCCAGACAAAATACCATATGACATGACTTCCTGTGCTGTCATCAAGGTTAAAGATCGTGTGATCTCACTTCCTCCATGAGATCACATGGGTGGTTAAAGTGTTTGTGATGTCACTTCCTCTACCCCTGGTATTTTATTAAATTGGTATCCATGCTGGTGCATGTCTTACTATTCCTTGGAACAGATGACCATGTACTCCCAACATCTTGAATCTACACCTGACCGGGAGAAGAGCAGATGCAATTGCCTGTGTCAGGAAGCAAGATGGCAGCTCAGACAGTTGAGCTGCTGAGAAAACTTCAAAGTGCCAAGAGTAATCTGATTGTATTAAGAAAAAGAAGGGTGTTAAAAAGAGCACAGTGTGTGTGCTTTACTGCCTCAGCTTATTTGGAACTCTTTCAATGGTTTCTAAAGAATGTTTTCATATTCCCCTCAGCGTACCTTCTTCGAACTCTCAGATGTCTTATTCGTTGTGTGCTTGGGGAATACTATATATATGTCTAAGTTCAAAGCCTGGTAAAGTAAACGCACGGATGGAGCCCGCTCCTTGAAGTTCAAAGAAGCAAATGAATGCATGAAAAATTAGAAGGGGGTAGAGCAAAGGTAGAGTTCTGCGGTGAATGCTGCGTTTCAGCTACCCCAGTATCCCAGCCAATTGAGCTTGCAGCCTTCTATTGCTTTTGGTTGTAGACATGGGTTGCAATGCAGGTCGACCCCAATTGTGCACATGGGCGAACACCTCAATCGCTGCCATCGTGTAAAATGAAGGGCAAATGGATGGAGACTCTCCTGTGCTTGCCAGGAGCACTTGCAAACTGTGTTTTTTCAAACAAGCCTTTGACAGTGCTTGTTTAGACAAAAGAGTGATACACTGACTTTGCCAGTGCTTGTTTGAACTGCAAACCTGTAGGATGCACACAAGCAAGAATAACACCAAAGCCAGTTGTCACTACAGACCAGCATTCATTTGGCCAATCAGCATCGAGCTCTGATCTGTGTGCTCATAGACTTCATAGACAAATCACATACACAGGGAAACGCTATACAGTTTTCCATAGTCATCCGCATAGACCATAAGCATCAGGGTATATAGTTCAAATCATGTGCTGTAGCATCGGGCTAGTGTGCAACAAATGCAAAAATGTGAAAAACCTTCCATGCAAGTTTAGTAAATAACATTCCAACAAAAAAATATATCAGCGGGAAAAATTATGGTATTTTGTACCAATTATTCACGTAAAAAATAGCAAAACAAAATACACTGTAATCCGGGATACGAAAAAAATGCTTACAGGGAATCACAGAAGGTGCTGCCACTGTATTCTGAGAAAACATGGATTATATCCATTTGATAGAAAATCGTTCTTGGTGACTCCAAGGAGGAACACATCACGTTTGAAGAGATAGATAAATGCTTTCGCAAACTGTTCACATTTTATTGATGGCTCTGTTGTGGCAGACCTGTCAACTCACACGGTGCCACCGTGTGACACACGATAACGATATTGGCTCCTATCAGACGATCACCCAGTGAGGAGCCGATATCACACTGTGGCAGAGAAAACGAGCTGAAAATCATTGTGAGCTGCAGTTTTCAGCTCGCTTTCGGAGGCTTACAACTGCAGATGCCCATTAGAGGGTGTGAAAACACCCCAGGATATGGCAAAAGTCTCTGCAAGCTTTTATTTTTAGAGGCAAAAATGTCTCTTAGGTACTTCTCAGAACGAGGCCCCACCCCATCCAAGGCCCCGCCCCCTCCTCCCATGGTGAGGTTTTTGTTGGAGTTGGCAGGTCTGCTGTGGGTCGTGTAGATACTTTTACATTACGTTTCAATCCAAACTCGCCTGGGGTCTTTTGCTCAACATAAGACAGTAGCAATCCTCCAGATCTTTAGATGTCATGTTTAGATTTTCACAAACATTTGGCCACAAACCAATTAAAGAAACGATTGCTATATTCAAGAGCAAGTGTATTTCTGTAGCCATAGATGGAGCAGGGCTAAAAAGAGGCAGAACCTTACAGAAGCTAGAGAATACTTTTCTGTGCAGCCTTCTTGCGGTGCCACAGGGTTGTTCCACCTATGTGTGTCACACAGAGTTGGGACTGCCCTACGTTATGGACCAAATCAAAATCTGCCTGCTGTTACTGTGGGTCTCTGCATTGACCAAACAGCAGACAAATATAACACAGGCGATAGATAATCAGAGATTGCCTGCAGCTGGATAACGCTATTTATATTTCCAGGCTTGCCTATATCAAAAATACCATTCATTTAATGGGAGTTCCAGTTTCATGCAACAACAACCAAAGTGAAACAGTTGCATACAACATACCTTGAAGTGATGGATGTAATGCTTGAATGAATGCCAGACACTGGTAATCACTCGGGCCGCATCCCAACTGATCATTATTTTACACATCATGTCACCTCAGTTTGGACCCAACTATATACAAATCAGTCTTTACCTTGCTCCACTAGTAACAGTCCAGCCTGAACTGCCAGGCTAGGTTCTCCCTGAACCGGAACACAAGCAACCCAGGACCGGTTTTGCCCTAAATATGGGCTCATCAGCCGGGTGCATGGTACCTTGTCTTCGGCATACCTGTCCACCTCGAGCAACACAATATCTATACAAACCAGTGATGGATGGAATGCTTGGATTAGTCCCAGCCACTGGTAATTAACCGCTGGTGGAGAGCTCTGCTCTGCCCGTAAAGTGTGCGGAGATTTGCCTGTTCCGCGGAGAACCGAGTGTAGGCAAATCCCCGCACACTCCGCGGCGGAGCAGAGTTGACCAGCCCCCGCCTTCCACCCGCCCTATTAACAATTGCTTACAACTTTAAAAAACGACTTTAAAGTAAATAAAAACACACCTTACCTTTGATGCGGCGTCCCCGGGCTGTCCTCCTCCTCTTCATTGCGTTCTCTGGGAAAACTGCGCGTGCGGCGGTCCCACACAGTGTTTCCAGAGAATGCGATGATGAGGAGGAGGGCAGCCCGTGGACGCCGCAGCTAACGTAAGTTGTTTTTATTTAATTTAAAGTCGTTTTTTAAAAAAGTTGTAAGCAATTGTTAATAGGGCGTGTGGGAGGCGGGTGGCGTAGCGGAGCTCCATGGAGTTTGTTCTCAACTCGGTGGCCCTCCGCGTAGCCCCGCTATGCCCACTACGCCCGGGGTTACGGGTAATCACTTGGGCCGCATCCCAATGAAGTATCCCATCCATCTCTTTTTTTTAAGCCCTGAGTGTGACGGGTATGCCCAGACATAGGTTCCTTGCTCACTCTGCCACTGGAATAAAGCTATACCTGGCTAATGAGCCCATAATAAGGGCAAACCGGTCCTGGGTTGCTTATATTTCGGTTCAGAGAAGGCCTGGCAGTTTGGGCTGGAATGTTCCCATAAGGAGCAAGGTCAAGGCTGATTTGCACATGTGTTGGTCCAACCTGAGGTGGCATGGTGCGTGAAAAACAATGGATTGGGATGCGGCCGAGCGATCACTTGTGGCTCAGATTAATTCAAGCATCCATCCATCACTTTGTTTTTTGAAGTTATAACATTAGAGTGGGGTAGGATTAGCTTTTCAATTATTTTAAGGAAGGGATTCTTTCTTTTTAAGAAATTGCTTTTAAGAATGAAAGTAATAATTGAATATATTATAACTGAGAATAAATCATACTTTTAGAATAAATAATGATTATTGTTAGAAATTAAAGTAGCGTTATGTTTTTTGCAAGAATCCCATATTGTACAAAAATTAATTTGAATGCATTTAATTCTGCTCATGAAAAATAATAGTATACAGTTATTTGTAAATATTCAACATAGGCTGAATATAAGGAAAGGGTGGATTATTTATTTTATTATATTTTTTTATACAATTTAATATAGTTTATATAATAGCATGCTCCATATCATTAAAAATGTAATTAGTACTACCTACATAAATGTAATTGGTAAGGGACAGTGTTAGGTTTAGGCATTAGCTTCAAAGTAGAGTTCACAAGGAGGGCATAGTATCGAAGTAATGTAAAAAAAGCAATGTTAAATTGAAGCTGATGAGCTAATGGAAGATAGGGTCAAATCGAAGAGGCCAGGACAAAAACGGAATTGGCAGAACAGGTTATGTATGTATCGTACATGACATAATATAATGTACATTACTAGAGAGTAATAAGATTAAAATACATATGTATTCCACAATAACTGATATCATAAGAGAAAATAGCGATTTAGATTCAAGTTATGCAAAATGAACTCATATTTTTCTTGAGTATCCAAATTACTTGAGGCCACAAACTGCCTAAAAGTAGTGCAGGAGAACAATGCAACAAATGCTCTCCTGAATATTTTTCGATGCTGGAGCAATCAAATTGAGTAAAAAAGGCATGAAAAAATTGCAAAAAAGTATATGACACATCTTGAATCCCTTTGTGTGTGCAATACTATTTACAAAAAAAAATAGGAACCTTGCTGAAGAATAACCTTCGTTTAATATTGAAGCAAAGTGATTTTACATAAGTTTCGCTTCCTTTCTAATAAAAAAAACATAAAATCTGATTATGCCTCAAACCTGATTTCAATTTTCATATTTTACAAGTTGATAAAACGCATTTGTACAAGTTCTTACTTTTAACACAACAAAATTCAGTCTGCTACATTGTTTTGGTGCAAAAGTCTGCAATACGTTCAGGACTAATACTGTTTTCCCCATTCTTTGAAACAAAATCAGCAAAAAGAGCATTTTCTCCATTGTATGCACCAGGGAAAAGTACATGCTTGAACCCTTTGCATTTCCTTTGCCCCACTAGCCCAAGCCCCTGACGTCGCCTTCCTCACGGAAACCTGGATGAACGCCTCCTCAGCGCCCGACATCGCCATCGCCATCCCGGACGGCTACAAGATCATCCGAAGGGACCGCGTCAACCAGACAGGAGGAGGCATCGCCATCATCCACAAGAACACCATCCGCATCACGACCAACACCGACGACACCCTCGCACCCGCCGAACACCTGCACTTCCAGATCCACATCAACTCCAAGACCACCCTCAGAGGCACCCTCATCTACAGGCCCCCGGGACCACGCACACAATTCAGCGAAGACATCGCCGACTTCATCAGCCCGCACGCCCTCCCCTCCGCTGACTACATCCTCCTCGGGTACCTCAACTTCCACCTGGAGAACAACAACGACCGCAACACCACCACCCTGCTGGACAACCTCGCAAACCTCGGACTCAAGCAACTGGTGACCACCCCCACCCACTACGCCGGACACACACTCGACCCCGTGTTCTCATCCAGCAAGGACATCACCTTCAGCCACACCACCGGACTCCACTGGACGGACCACAGCTGCGTTCACTTCAGCTTCAGAAGGACCACGATCCACCACCACCAGCAACAGGCTGCACGCAGAAGCTGGAACAAGATCACTGCCGACCAGCTCGCGACTTCCCTGAGCAAGAACCCTCCCACCGGCGCATCGAACCCCAGCCAGGCGGCCACCAACCTCACAAAGTGGATCAGCAACTGCGCAGACGACCTCGCCCCTCTGAGGACCCCGCCTAGCATACCCGGCAGCAAGAAAGCCCCATGGTTCACCGACGAACTCAAGAGCTCCAAGAGGAACTGCCGAGCCCTCGAGAAAGCCTGGCGCAGAGACCCAACACCGGACAACATGACTGCCCTCAAGCTCGCCACCCGAAAACCCCACCAACTGATTCACGCCACCAAGAAAACTGCATTAATGGAACGACTGGACAACAACGCACACAACAGCAAGGAACTCTTCAACATCGTTAAAGAGCTCTCCAACCCCAACGCCGGAATCAACGACAACAACCCTTCACAAGACCTCTGCAACTCCCTCGCCGCCTACTTCTACAACAAGATCGCGGACATACACAACAGCTTCAGCACTCAACCAACGCACGCCACGACCGAACTACCGCCCCCCACCACCACCCTCCGCACCTGGACCCCGATCAGCACCGAAGACACCGTCCGCACGATGAACTCCATCCACTCTGGATCTCCGACCGACCCCTGCCCTCACCACGTCTTCAACAAGGCCGACGCTGTCATCGCACCCCACCTGCGGGACATCATCAACACCTCCTTCGACACCGCTACCTTCCCGGAGAGCTGAAAGCACGCCAAACTCAGCGCCCTACTTAAGAAGCCATCAGCCGACCCCACCGACCTCAAGAACTATCGCCCCATCTCGCTGCTCCCGTTTCCTGCAAAAGTCATCCAGAAGACCGTCAACAAACAGCTGGCCGCCTTCCTCGAGACGAACAGATCCCTCAACCTCTCGCAGTCTGGCTTCCGGGCCAACCACAGCACCGAGACCGCCCTCATCGCAGCCACCGATGACATCCGAGCTCTGCTCGACAACGGAGAAACAGCGGCCCTCATCCTCCTAGACCTCTCCGCGGCTTTCGACACTGTCTGCCACCGTACCCTAGTGCAGCGCCTCAGCAACGTCGGAATCCAGGAGAAGGCACTGGAGTGGATCATCTCCTTCCTCACCGGAAGGACACAGAGAGTCCGCCTCCCCCCGTTCAGATCAGAAGCCACCGAAGTCATCTGCGGCGTTCCTCAAGGCTCCTCGCTCAGCCCAACCCTCTTCAACATCTACATGAGCCCCCTCGCAGCCATCGCACGCCAACACAACCTCAACATCATCTCCTACGCCGACGACACCCAGCTGATCCTCTCCCTCACCAACGACCCCGCCACCGCCAGAGCCAACCTACACGAAGGGATGACAGACATAGCCAAGTGGATGATGAACAGCCGCCTGAAACTGAACTCGGACAAGACGGAAGTCCTCATCCTGGGATCTTCACCCTCCGCCGCCTGGGACGACTCCTGGTGGCCCCCCGCCCTGGGCAGCGCACCCAAACCAACGGACCACACACGCAACCTGGGCTTCATCCTGGACTCCTCCCTCTCCATGACCAGACATATCAACGCCGTCTCCTCGTCATGCTTCAACATCCTGCGCATGCTACGTAAGATCTTCCGGTGGATCCCCACCGAGACCAGGAAGACGGTCACCCAGGCCCTCGTCACCAGCCGTCTGGACTACGGCAACTCCCTCTACGCCGGTACCACCGCCAAACTCCAGAAGAGGCTCCAGCGGATCCAGAACGCCTCAGCACGTCTTATCCTGGACATCCCCCGTCGCAGTCACATCTCCGGACACCTGAGAGACCTGCACTGGCTCCCGGTCAACAAGAGAATCACCTTCCGTCTCCTCACCCACGCACACAAAGCCCTACACAACCAAGGACCAGGATACCTCAACAGCCGCCTCAACTTCTACGCTCCCACACGCCAACTTCGACCGACCGGCCATGCCCTCGCCGCCGTCCCCCGCTTCCGAAGAGCCACCAGAGGTGGGAGGTCCTTCTCCTACCTGGCCGCCAAGACTTGGAACTCCCTCCCGACCCACCTCCGCCTGACCCAGGACCACCTCGCCTTCAGGAAGCAGCTCAAGACCTGGCTGTTCGAGCAGTAGCGGACCCCCCCCCCCTCCCCTAGCGCCTTGAGACCCTCCGGGTGAGTAGTGCGCTTTATAAATGCTTTGATTGATTGATTGATTGATTGTTAGTGGCTGGCCAAGGCTAAAGTGTCCATACTAGTCACGAATACATTTCAAGAAATAATGGAAATGTTTTTTCTACAGTGCCCTACCTCTGTCTGACTTGGTTTCAATAAAAGTCCTGTGCATGTTGAAAAAATATGCTGCATGATGACACATCGGAAATACAAAAAAAGAGAGTGTTTGTAAAAGGTTGCAAATACCTGGTTGCCTGTAGTTTCAGCAGTATAGGAGACATTTCCATTTTGCACTTGCCCAGGAGATTCCTTTGGTGGGGTGATTTCAACTTCCACGTTTGTAGTGTTTGGAAGTTCAGTTTTCTCTGCATCATCATACGAAAAGGAAAAGAGTCGGTTAAACATGAATGTGGCAGGGCTATTCATTGAGCAATTTCAATACGAGTTAGTATTTTCATAATCATAAGTTGGAAGTGATGGCAAATGCTTATTTACAAAAGTAGGGAAAAATAACACAGCGCTCATAGTTGTGTTGTTTCCAAAGTTTTTAATAGCTTTCCTATCTGGAGAATGGATTTCATGAATCTGCAACTACAAAACATTTAACACATTTCCTTATGCTTGAATGAACCAACAACTTGCTGGTAATCTTCATTACCCCCATTGGAAGGTGTTTATGTCCCATTATAAAAATGAAATAAGGAGTTCCGCCTCATCCACCACTCTGACATGTTAAATACAGCCTAAGCACCTTTCTCTTTAAAGTACACCCTGTGCGAGTTTCTTCTATGTTTATTACACACAACACACAAAGGGTCCATCCCTCCTCTGGATAGGCAACTATAGGGAGGAAGGGAGCTCTAGATTACTAGACCGACTCTGTAATTTAACCTATGCAGCACACTCAGCGCGCGCCCATCATATGGGGGACAAACCCGGTAGGTTGCTGTCGTGGCTGATACGGCAAGACATAGCTACCGAATCCGTGACAGCAATACAGAATACACAGGGAGTCATGGTGCACACCCAAAATGATATGCACCACGCTTTTGTGGAACACTACTCCACAATATACAGATCTTGTTTGATAGCTACGGAAACAGACATACAGGACTTCCTCTCCTCACTAACGTTGCCGCAGATCACGGACTATCAACAGGGGGACGTGGGTGCTCCTCTGTTACCTGAGGACATAAGGGAGAGTATCTACTCTCCATCGAATGGCAAGACGCTGGGTCCTGATGGACTACCTGCTGAATTTTACAAGGCCTACTCAGATGTCCTAGTACCAGAGCTGTTGCGGGTATATGCAGCGGCACTGGAATACTCAACACTCACCCCCACACAAAACGAGGCAACGTTGGTTTCTCTTTTGAAACCGTGCAGGAACCCTGACCTCCTGGGCTCTTACTGTCCACTGGGCCTGTTGAACACAGACTATAAAATCCTTGCCTCAGTCCTGGCAAAACGTATTGCCCCGTTTGTGCCTACTCTGGTACATACTGACCAGAACGGATTTGTACCCACCAGAAGCACCTCCCTAAATATTCGACGACTATTTAGAATCTAAAAATATGCAACAGAAAACTGGCCCAGGTCTGGCTGTCTCGTGTTAGACCTGGAGAAGGCCTTTGACCCGCTGGAGTGGCCCTATCTTGCAGCGGTCTTACGTAAATACGAGCTGGGAGATGACTATTTGCAGCTGGTGCAATTGTTGTACCAGCGTCCCACAGTGCGGGCTCGCACAGGCAGGCTCCTATCTGACGAAATCAGGGTGAGACGAGGGACCAGACAGGGGTGCCCCCTGTCCCTGTTACTCTTTTCCCTAGCTATAGAGCCACTGGCGGCTCTCCTCCGGGAGGGTGGCGCGGATGGGGGCATCCCCTTGAGCGATGGACTGCATACAGTGTCCAAATATGCAGATGACCTGGTATTGTATATACGAGACCTTCACGCTGTGCCGCAGGAGATATCAGCACTGTTCTGTAGATTTGAGGCGATATCGGGCCTCAGGGTAAACTGGGCTAAGTCAGGCGCTTACGCTTTCCATGAGGACGTAGTTGCGACCACTATAATCATTAATGGAACTGCACTTGAATGGTATCCGACTACGTTCAGGTACCTAGGAATATATATTTACAGGTCCCCAACAGATATACTGGAGGGTAATCTGGTTTGCGCCATCTCCTCAATAAGAGCACAGATGCAATTCTGGAAGACCTTGACGCTCAATGTGACGAGCCGTGTCACCTTAACCAAAATGATAGTACTACCCAGGTTACTGTATTATTTTGCAAACCTTCGGTGTATGTCCCAGTGAGGCTCTTTAGAGAATTGGAGGGGTTAATCCGTGGCTTGATTTGGAATGCGGGGCGGCCCAGGATAGCACTGCAGAAACTATATGCACCCCCAGAAAGTGGGGGTTTGGCAGTTCCTCATCTGGTACTATATTACTTAGCTGCACAATTACAGTGGGTCGCAAAGTAGATAAATTGCAAAAATCTGGCAGACACGGCGACCGAGACAACAGCTTGGACACAAGCCCAGATATGCGGATTTTTGGACCCACTAGCGATAATTCCTCACCCGACAAAAATACATGTTGAGTTTGCAAATAGGTGTTTTAGGAGAAGCCTTCACCTCACAACAGACACAATCCCATATGCCCCGGTGCTGCCACTTCTCGGGACGCCCAGAGGCAGAGGCCCTATAACGGACATGACATTAACGCCCTGGGTTGAGGCAGGAGTGGAGACACTAGGAGACTTGTACGCAGACGGTACCTTACTGCCTTTTAAGACACTAACAGCAGATAATGGATTATCAGTGGGCCAGTTCCTTCTACATGCAGCCATTACGCAAACGTTTACACTAGCATTGGGCGATATGACCAATGAGCAGCAGACACATCAGTTGTTGCAGTACCTGCATGTAATGGGGGAGGGATCACACGTGATACATTGGCTGATACAAGCCCTGCTCATCCATGTATTGAGGCCGCTGTAGAGACTCCGCACATATTGGACTGAACACAGAGGTCGTCCCTGGACTGATAAAGAGTGGGAACGCGTTTTAGCTAGTGCCACACACATACAGCGAAATTCACTATTCAAAATCATTCAACCTACATATTACACAGGGCGTATCTTTCACCAGACAAGAGCAATACATATTTTAACATCAACACTTCCGAATGCCCAAGGTACTGTCTCCTAGGTGCTGACCTATTACATATGCTGTGGTCTTGTCTCCTGCTTTTACCTTATTGGGATGCGATATCTGAAACACTTGCCAACTGCACTAACAATGAGATACCTATCACGTGGGAGGTCTGCATCCTGGGGTTTTACAAGAGAACCAAGGCCAACAATGAAGATTGGGTGAAATCTCTTGAAGTCTGGGCACAGGCGGAGGGCACCACCTTATGCAGGTAAGAAACGGCAGGGTTGCGCAAGTATCCAATTACACAGACCTGGGACAATATGCTCAAAACTCTCACAAATTCTAATGCCCCACTACGGGCACCCCCTGCACAACGGGTGGAACTGACACCTAATAAGCTACCTGGACGCAGATGACGCGCTGCCTCTGCATGTCACCCCAACTACGGCTGTTAGGCTGGGCACAGACCTCACACTTCTTGAAGACACCATACGGAAGTAGCTCCTGTCACGCGTTACCTTAACAACCATATAACCGCATAGAAAGCAGAAGCAGAAGCCCACACTCTATACTTGCCCGTTGGCCTAGTCGCGACTGCACCTAGATGGAACACTAGACACTAGATGCATACACCCTCGGTCATTTGATGTCTCTTTGTTTTGATTTATTATTTGCTGTTGTAGGATGTGGTTGAATTGTCATAAAAGAAAATATCTAATGAACAGACTCGGCATGTACATCTATATCGATCTATTTGCTTATGAAACGTTATATGACGCAATTGAAGAGCTGAGTCCAAATATGAACAGCCTTTTGTCGGTAAGCATTGATGTTTCCACGCATTACTATTCGCTGTCATCAAGAGACGTACTAAACACCTTCACTCCGGCTCTCAATTGGAGATGCCAGAATGTGCGGGCCGCAGGAGCCCAAGGAGACTTACAAACGCATGTGCAACCTTACACTGCAGACACGAACAGCACTAAAACAGTAAGAAGGAAATGCTTTGATTTATATGCACAGTGTAATAGAACAAGTGATGTAGTTGCCAAAGCGATATGTACCGATGCTTGTAGACTAATGTAACAGAAAAGATAAAAATGCAATAAAGATATTTAAAATGATGGGGAGGAAGGGAGGGAGGTGGACTGGGAGGAGGAAGACGTCCATTCAGGGTAATGAAGATTACCACTGAGTATTTGGTTCATTCCTCTTCATCTCAGTCCTAATTGAATGAGGATCTCACAAGCTAATAATTGGCGCTGACAGTTATAAATGAGGAAATCTTTATTTTCATTCAACAATTACTTCATTGCTGAAGAAATAACATTAGAACCAAAATCCTCATTAACAGCATCAGATACATTAAGCCTGTAATGTTTAATTAAGGTACAATAAGATGACCAGGTGGCCACTCAGCATATTTCCATCAAATATATCCCCCGATTACGCCCATGAAGTTGATACTGCTTTTGTTGAGCAGACTCCAGTGGGGTAATTGCCGGCTGTGTTACCCCACTTTGTAAACCTTGTTGCTATCTGAATTCTTTTAACTGTTTTTAAAATCGTGCTGCTATCTTTCCTATTTTAAACTGTTGTTGAATTTGTTGCTGAACTATCTGGGACATTCTACCTCTGTGCTTCACTACGAGGGGGAGCTAACATTGGGGACCTGATTGTGACTCCTTCACCGCTTCGTGTGGCAGGGTGTAGGAGGGCTGATGCCCTGCTGGGCATCTCTAAGTCCACTTACCTGAGTAAACGTGGGTGTAGCAGACCCTCTACTCACCTCTGCTTGACGTTCTACTCCATTAATTGCCGCCATTATTCAGCTGTCGCACTTGGTAACACTTGTGGGCGCCATCTTGGGTCGGCGGTCTAGTTGTTGACCTACCAGCCTCAAAACCCCTACTTAATGGGAGCCGCGACGCGGACGTGCCTCTGCCAGGCCAAAGGCAAGCCCGTCTGCACCCGTCCTAGTCCAGACAGCAACCAGCACCAGCCATGCTGCCCGTTTTACGTCTTCGCCCAATATTGCCTAGTTTAGAGATCATCTCTTAAACATGATGCCAAATTGTATCTAGCCACTGCTAGCCGTGAGTATTGTTGTAACTCCTGTCTTTTCACACTAGTTGGCAGTGGTAGGAGGGTGAATGGCTGCGTAACTATATTAAAGACCCCCACAATACACCTCAGGGCCACTAGTACCATCATTAAGGCCTCTTTGATTAATTGTAGATCCCTCCTCAAACACTCAGAAGATATTTGGCTCACTTTGGAGTCAAACCCCTGAGACCTTATGTTTTTAACAGAAACTTGACTGAAGGAGAGCTCTAAACCTGACCTAATGTTGGCGATACCTGAGGGTTTTTAGATGTCTTATGCCAAAAGGGGTGGTAATAAGATAGGAGGTGGCATAGCTATTATCATAAGGGACGGCTGGGAGATCTCCTGCAGAATAATCGAGCTTGTAGGGATTATTGAGGCTCTGTTCTACTGCATCAGAATCTTGCCCTCCTCATTGATGTCAGGGATCATGGTATATCACCTGCGACGCAAAGGGTGCTCGCCCCTACCCATATAGTGGGCCATATGTTGGACATTATCTTTTCCAATGATCCCAACCTGAGAGTAGAGGCCCGCTACCTTTGACTTGTTCTGACCATCTGTTAGTTCGTTTCAGCTTTATATGCGAATCCGCAGGTTGCAGTTCCAGGCCTATCTCCGGTAGAAGGAGAAACTGGAGGAAGGTCTCCCCTGAAACTATGGGACCCTTGCTCCAAAACGCACCCCCCTCCTGCTAACGGGTGACCCAAGCTGTGATGTATCCAGCTTCAACTGCTGGGTCATCTCCACCTTAGACATTGCATCCCCTCTTAGACCACTTGAATCTTCCAGGAAAAAACCCTCAGCCCCTTGATTTTACATGGAATTATGAGCAGAGAAAAGTCTAGACTTGAGCGTTCATGGACAAAATCCTACGATCCGGTGGCAAAATGCTCCTACAGAGCGGCTCTAAAAAATTTCCACAAGCTGAAGCGTAGCACCATGAGGGACTACTTTGCTAACTTAATTAAACTGACAGCTCGGCCAAAGAAGTATTTAAAATTGCCTAATGCTTCACCAAGCCCTTGGCTCTGGACAGCACAGTTTCCCCCTTGGCTACCCTCTGTGCCAACCTCTCGGACTTCTTTCAGGAGAAAATCCAAATTATCTACTCTTCCTTTCTCCCGGCTTTGCCATCCTCTATGCTTTTTCCCACTTCTGACCTCCATGGCACCTGGTCTGAATTTTGTCTACTTCTTCCGGAGGCGTCTCTCAGAGAACTGCACAAATGTAAATATGGTTCTCCAGGTGACCCCTGCCCAGCTCAATTTTTTAAACTACTTGCCCCCTGGTTCAATTTACAGTTAAACCAGATCTGGAATTCCTCCCTGACAACTGGTATCTTTCCATCTGCCTAGAAACAAGCCTACCTCCTGCCTATTCTGAAGAAACCAAACACTGACCGAGGAGAACACAAGAACTTTAGGCCTATTTCCCTTCTGCTGGTGCAACCCAAAATTGAGAAGGATGTACAGAAGCAATTGTCCGATTTTCTTGAATCCAACAATCGTTTCCACGATTCTCAATCTGGCTTTAGTTCGGGCTACAGCACGGAGACAGCTCTTGTGGGGGTTGCTGAAGCTGTAGACCAGGGCAGCTCTGCTATGCTGGTGCTGTTGGATCTCTCTGCAGCATTCAACACGATTTCTCATCAGATTCTTTTGGTGAGACTACAACACTTGGGAGTGAGGAGAACCACACTGTTGTGGTTCCAGTCATTATTAAAGAACCAATCTCAACAGGTATTTCTCCGCCCCCATGTGTCCTCCCAGGAACCCCTTGTTTATGGTGTTCCTCAGGGATCGGCTTTGAGCCCGCTACTATTCAATGTTTATTTGACACCCTAGTGACCCTAGTCGAGAAATGGGGGGTGAGAGTAGTCTCCTACGCTGATGACACTAAGCAGGTGCTCTCTTTTAAAGAACACATGAAGGCTACCTTCGCGAACTTTAAGCATGCCTGATCAACATCTGGGCCTGGATGACTGAAAATTGCTTAAAATGAAACACCGAAAAAACAGAGGTCCTATTCTTCAATCAATCATCATCACCTCCACCTAAACTCTGGTGGCCCTCAGAGATAAACCCCCCACCACTCCCATTGGATTCAGCCAGAAATTTGGGGTTTAAATTTGACAGTGACCTCTATTGTAAGGCCCAGATTCGCCAGGTCTCCTCGACATGCTTCTGGAAGCTAGAGCCCTGCAAAGATTCCTTCACTTTCTTCCAATGGATTGCAGGAAGACAGTGGTCCATGCTCTGGTCACGTCCTGGTTGATTATGCTAATAGCCTTTATATAGGAATCCCTGCCTATCTGGTCCGCAGGCTGCAAATGATTCAAATTTCTGCAGCCAGATTAATTAGGGAAGTGTTTTTCCACCACCACATTTCCCCTCACTTCCGAAGCCTCCATTGTCTGCTCGTCAATAGGAGGATCCAGTATAAGGTACTCACCCTCGCACACAGAGCTACCAGAGATCGAGGCCAGGGTTATTTGAGACACAGACTCCAAAACTATCATCAAGGTTCTGAGATCTAATTACATGAAACTGGTAACGGGGTACTGACACAGCAGGTGCTGATTATGACGGGTAAAAGGCAAGGGTGCCCCATGTCCCCGCTTTTGTTTGATCTCTATATTGAGCACTGCTGAGGAAAATAAGGAGCTATGAGGGTATACTACCTTTTAAATTGAATGATTGGAGCAAGTAAATCGGGCTCTATGCTGATGATAGTGTAATTTATACAACCAATTTACAACAAACTATGAGCTGTATTCTGAAAATAACAAATGAGTTTGGCAAAATATCAGGCTATGATATTAATAGGCAGAAAATGGAAATCATGGCATGGAATATGGAGACAGAGGGCATTGAATGCAAGAATGAAATGAGATATTTAGGAGTTAGGATAACCCAGAATATTGTAGAACTCGCTAAGACAAATTTTGATAAGGTTAAAAAGGAAATTAGTCCCAGCCTACGAGGTTGGATGCAACTCCCATTTACACTGTATGGGCGAGTAAATTTGGTGAAGATGGTGGTTCTTCCAAAGTTAATTTTTTTATTTGAAACAATCCCTTTAACCTTTAAGAAAGAGTGGCTGTTTAAACTGCAAGCTGAAATTAGTTCTTTCATCAGGGCGTCAAAAGTTTCCCGATTAGCCTGGAAGAAACCTAGAAGGAGGTTAGGGAAGGGCGTCTTAGCTCTTCCAGATTTGTTATTTTGTGCATGGGCATTTCTTTAAAAAAAATGGAAGGATGCTATTGGGTACCCCTTCAAACACAGAGATAGGTAAGATGTTGAAGGAGATGTTGAGGAAAGTAAAAGGAGCAGAAAGTGGGTTGCCGATCCAAAATACTTTAAGAAAGTTAGGTTAAAAGTGTTAGTGGCCATGGCGGAAACTTGGTATAGAATCAGAATGTCCTTAACAATTCTGTTTTTTTGTCAGCGGGCTCCTATTTGGGACGCACCAGGATCTCCGGCTTGGACTAAAGACTTATTGGCTAGACCCTTAAAGGAGGCGGGCATTATAATGTGGAAGCACTTATTTCCAGAGGGTCATCTAATTTAGTGGAGTTGGTGCAAGCAGGAACTGGGCCTGAGGTTCTCGAGATTTAAATACCTCCAGATCCAGAGTTGGCATTTGGCTTCAGGGGAAACGATAGGAGGATCGAAGAATTAGAGGAAAAACTGGTGTCCAGTGTCATGTTTAAGAAAGAAATTGCACTATGATACTGGTTGGTGTTAGAGTTGGAGGATGGTGCTTTCCCTTTACCGGAAGATCTGTGGGGAAGATGCTTGCCAGAGACCGAGGTGGAAGACCAATGGCAACTATCAATGTCTATTCTTTATAAAACAGTTAAACCTGCATATCTGAGGAGGAACCTTTTTTTTACATTGCACAGGGCATATTGGAATCCACTGAGGCTCAGGTGGAGTGGTGGCATGTCCTAAATGTGGCAGTCCAAACAAAGATGATCTACATATGTTCCTGCGTTGCCCGAAGACACAGTCTTTCTGAGAGGCCGTGAGTAATTGCCTGTCGAACTGGCTTGTGGTGGCCAAGCATTCATAGCGACGTCGCGTTTTGATCCTTCGATGTCGGATCTTCCTATCATTGTGAAGCAGAATTCACCAAGTGTTGGATTGTTCACCCACTAATAGGGAACATGAGCTGGGTTTAGACCGTCGTGAGACAGGTTAGTTTTACCCTACTGATGATGTGTTGTTGCAATAGTAATTCGAGGTAAGTGCTGAGCTGGTCATTTTTGGAAAGCTTGATCTGCAAGGAAAAATTATGAAAGATGTGGTAAAGTTGGTATTTTATGCTGTTTTGTGGACCCGAAGAGAGTAATATAAATTATGGGTCTCTCCAGCCTCCCCAACGGAGGGTAGCTGGATACATTCAATGAAATTTTTTGCAAAGTTGGATATTTCGGATTGGATGAAAAAGAGATATAAATGTTGGACTCCTTTCTTGACCTGGTGTGGTTAAAGGTGGGTTACTCAGAAAAAAGTCAGTCCAATGATTAAGCCTTTGTCTGCCTCGGCTGGTGACATCTTTTTCTTCCTGTGTATGTAGGAGGATAAGAGAGTGGTTTTGGGTGTTGGTGGAGGAGGGTCGCCTACTAAGACCCAATGGCGCACAGTTTTTTCTCGGGGTTTTTCTCTGCGTACTTGGTTAAGCCTCTCTTCCAGCAAATGAGGTTTGAAAACCCTGGGCGGTATTGTTAGAAGTAGGGTGGGAACAAGGCAAATGAGGATAAAAAAAGGAAAATAAATACATTGACTTTTGCATGCTTTTTTCTAGGTGTAAATATAATGATTGCATGTCTTACTTTCAGAAACAGTTTTTGAAGGTATTTCTATCAGTGCTTCACTTCAAGGGACATTATTTCAGATGTATATCTTTTATATTGTCAAACAATTACTTTGGATGCTTTTAATTCGCTGACCCTTCACCACCCCTAAACACCATCCATCCCTGATTCATCACAACCCCTAAATGCCATCAACCTTTGCTCTCTAAACACCCCTCACCACACCTAAACTGTACCCATCACTACCTCTAAACTCCACCTATTCCTGAACCCTAACTTTCCACACCTAAACCCCACACATCCCTGACCCCCTCACAGTCCAACTACATATCAAAACTCTATCGATCCCTGAACACTAAAAAACCCTTACCACACTTAAATACCACCCAGGCATGAGCCATAAAAATCTCTTGCCACCTTTAAACTCTACCCATCCCTAAAAAACCCTTTCGACATCTAAATTCCACCCATCCCTGAATCTTTAAAAGCCTTCACCACCCCACACTCCACCAAATCCTGAACCCTAAAAACTCTTCACCACCCAAAACCTCTACCCATCACTGAACCCTAAAACACCTCAACACCTCTACAGTCCACCTATTCCCAAACCCTAAAACAAACTAACACCCCTAAACTTCACTTATCCGTGAACCCTAAAAACCCCTCACCTCCCCTAAACTCCACATATCCATGAAACCTAAAAACCATCCCGCCCCTGAACTCCACCTATTGCTGAACTAAAAGAAAACCTTTCTGTGGCTTAACTCCACCCATTCCTGACCCCATAAAGCTCCTCGTCACCCTTAAACTTTACCCATCCCTGAACTCAAAACTCCTCAATAGTCCCAAAATCCACCCAAGTTTAATGTAATTGTTCCTTAAATTTATCTTTCCTTTAAAATTAATTTCATTTTCAAATAATTTCCATTTCCTTAAAACTGTCTCTCCTTAAAATTGGTTTTCTGTGATTTGCTTTCCTCCAATGTGGATTCTCATTTTTCGTTTTTCTATTTATTCACATTCATCAGATTAAAGTAGCAGATTCCCACTTGATTGTCCATTCTCACTATCACATTCTTTCTCATTACTGAAGGGTGAAGCAGTAAGAGTGCAAGCATCACTGCAGATAACTCCAATTTTAGAACTGGATGGTTTCTTTCAAGCCGATTGGCTGGCGGAGGCTGACACACGGGACGCGAGTTTCCTGATTACTTAGGTGGTATCCTGCCATAATATATGAAGGAACCATCCTGCTGTTGCGTTATATCGCCGTTCATAAACGTGTATTACGAAGAGTTATTCCTGTGGAGAACCCGCGCACGTTACCGTGTGTCATTGATGAACATTATGAAAATGTATTTATTTTAATTGCATACCCGCATGAGTCCACTGCTGTAGTACCTGAGAGACTGCCTAGGTTTATATTACACTGCAGATACAGGCACTGAGCAAGATTGCCGGTGACAAGGAGCCTTTATTTCGCAGGACGAGAGTCGCCTTTAAGACATAGGAGGTACTTACCCCGAAAAGTTATGTCTAGAAAGTAGTCATTAAGAAATCTTCTGGGAAGACATTACATTGTATTCCTGATGAAGGTAGTGTAACTATATTGATCCACCGAAACGCGTCGCATAAGAGAAAGGTGGATTGTTTCATAAACTCATTGGAGAATAATTCTGACGTTTCGCTGAATTAATTCTGTCTATACCTCCTTTTTTACAAATAGGAATCTACTGTTTCCTTATTTTTAATGTCTATTCCCTTGTTTTTAAATTTATTTTAATGGAAATATCTTTTTAATTGTGTATTGTGTGATGAATAAACTGTTCAGTATTTTTCATAATTTGGTATGTGTTTACATTTTGCCTCACTATTACAGTATTTTGTTAAGTGTCTATTTTTGTCAATGTGTCTTTGAAAATATTTGTTTCAATAATAAGGTGTCCCAAAGGGAATACTTGCTTGACTAAAAGACCTCTGTGGTACTCCATCCCTTTGGGTTGTGGGGTCCCTCTCTCTTTTATTAGAGTGGTTTCCCAGGAGAACCAGGAACCTTTTTCTCTTCACCCTCTAAAATTGTGCCCCAACCCCAAAGACTGGGGTTTGTGATTAGGAGAACTGTTTTTAGGTTTTGGAAGGGTATTCTTTTTTTAAATTCTCCTCCATTAATCACCTTCATAGATCCTGGGCTATTTGGGCATTTACTAGAATGTTCCGCTTGTAATCTGTAAGGCTTGGTTCCAACTGTTACAAAATGTGGTTACCACTGTCTTCAGGTGGTATCATGCCCAGGTTATCACTGCTGTTGGTGCTGCTAGTAAGCCCTATATCTTTAGCCATGACCTGGCCATAGCTACATATTGTCCCAATATTACTCAGATGCTGAATGGAGAGACATTATGCTGTCATGTGGAAGGAATCTGGCCTCAATGAAATTCTTGACTTGAGATGGAAACATCTGTGACTTCTGGAAATTCAACAGCAAGCCCAATTCCTGAAGAACTTTGGCCACACTAGCAACATGTTCCTGAGCCTATAAGAAAGAAGGTGTAGATAATAACTAATCATTAATGTATGGAAGTTGAAAAATGCAACATAGAAGACAATATTTTGTTGAATATCCAAGAAGAATTTGCCAAACTAAATGGTAGAACCTGGAAATGAAAGTGTTGCTCTTGCACTGCAAACCTCAGGAAGGGCTGACTGTCGACATGGTTTGGAACATGAAAATAGGCATCCTGGAGGTCCACTGTCACCAGATAGTCACCTTTCATGATCAGTGGGATGATGGGCTGTAAGGAAATCATCCTGAATGGCTCCACAAGTACAAATTTGTTTACTGCTATCAAATTGTACACATCAATGTATTCCATTTTATTTTGGAACTAAAAATAGTATTGCATAGAATCCAGTACCCTTCTGCTGCTCTGGTATTGGGACTACTGCTTTCTCTCAGAGCCTGTGTTCCCTAGAACAGCGACTGATGCTTTACACTGTCTATTAGCAATAGAGTTAGCTGGAAGTGACATCATGGAGGAGGATTTTTGAATCGTAATGGATAACTATTTTGTACATTTTACCAAAAGGACCCATGAGTGTGTTAATACACGACTCCATTGGTGGTAGAAATGTTTCAATCTCACTTCTAGTTCCATATAGTCATTTAGGATGTTGATGGTCTTGAGTACATGAGGTGGTAGGTCAGGATTTGCTATAGAACCCACCCCCACCCGACCACAAAGTCCGACCTCGAAAGGGACACTTGTCCTGATTGTTGAAATTGATTTTTTGGATATGAAGAACTTCTTATTCGTGAAGAGCCTAAATGGCTTAAAAAAATTATCTCTTCTTCCTCCTTCTGCACCATAGCATCAAGGTCAGGTTTTTGTCCTAAAAGAAGACACTTAGAGATGAGAGATCTCTGACTTGATTCCAACTTCCAGGACTATAACCTTAATGTCCTCCACCCTGCAATTGATGCCCTTGCTGATGAAGTAGATGCCCAAAGGCAATCAAAGTAGAATCCAATAAGAATGTAGCCAACAACTTCATATTAGCTAAAGGAGTAGTTGGATTGTCCTTTCTATGCAGGCAATCATATAGAGAATAAAACTTGGCTTCCTGCTTCTGTTATCCGGTTACGACGCCTGGCACCTTGACGAACCCCAGCCTGACAGCACAATATTGGCTGCAGGCTGACAATTGACGGCGTATCGCCTTAAAAATATATGAGGCATAGGGTCGGGTGTGATCGATAGTTTTGCTCCAGATACTGTGTATACATGGGGAAACCATTCACCCTGCTGAGTGCCACTGAACAGAAATAATTTAGAAATCTCGGAGGGAAGTGCTAAAAAGGTGACATACTTTGTCTATGACTATGAACATGCAGTCTTTGGATTAGATCTAATCATATTGTAGATCACACTATGGATCGCTACCAATTGAGAATTTAAAGTTGAAACTTTGCTGTCTATGGCTCCTTGCAATTGGATCCACACATATGTCAACCTAGTTACCCCTATATGATATGGGGAACAACTAATTCCCTGAAGAAGTCCGCTTCAAGGACTAAACGCGTCGGCTGTGCCACTTTGAACAAGTGATGCTTATGACCATGCTTTTATAAACCTTTTTGATACTGGAAAAAAGGAAACTTTGGAAGAACACTGCTGTTTGGGAATAGATTGTATAGTTGCTTTCCCTGTATATTGAGAAGTGGTGTACCTGTGCTTTTGTTTAGCCTCTTAAGTGCTGCGCCTATACCAACGGCCGACAGCACCACTACCTCGGTAGTGCTGCCGTCGGCCGTTGGACGTTCCAGCTGCACCTGCGCAATGGAACGTTCAGCACTGGAGCTGGACGTTCCAAAGCAGCTAAGGTGTTAAAATACATGAGGTGGTAGGTCAGGATTTGCTATAGAACCCACCCCCACCCGACCACAAGGTCCGACCTCGAAAAGGACGCTTGTCCTGATTGTTGAAATCGATTTTTTGGATATGAAGGACTTCTTATTCGTGAAGAGCTTAAATGGCTTAAAACAATATCTCTTCTTCCTCCTTCTGCGCCATAGCATCAAGTTCAGGTTTTTGTCCTAAAAGAGGAAACTTAGAGATGAGAGATCTCTGACTTGATTCCAACTTCCAGGACTATAACCATAATGTCCTCCACCCTGCAATTGATGCCCTTGCTGATGAAGTGGATGCCCAAAGGCAATCAAATTAGAATCCAATAAGAATGTAGCCAACAACTTCATATTAGCTAAAAGAGTAGTTGGATTGTCCTTTCTCTGCAGGCAATTGTAGAGAGAATAAAACTTTTGAGAAGAACTTGTGTTGCACAGGTAACGTGATTATTATCTCTCTAGCGGCATACTGAGAGGCAGCGTAAAAATGCTTAAAGACGCCTCCACTTTCTTATCCAGCAGTGATGAATACTCCTGTGCCAAGGAAGATGCTGAAGCCATAGATGCTAATATTGAAATCAATTTCAGAATTTGAGGCAAACTTTTCTTACAGTCCTGAATAACGCATCTTTGAATAAGGAATCTTGGAACTGTAGCCTTGTCTACCTCATTCCACTCTTTTAATATAAATGTCTTAATTGCATCACATAGAGGCAGAGTATTATCATCCGCAGTGCTATACTGCACATAAAATTAGGCGAAACGTTCTGTTCTGCCTGCAGAATTGGATGAATTTTTTCCACTCCACATTACTCTTTAGAATTAAATCGGTTTTTATTGGCAGAACACATGACAAGAAAATACAGTGCGTCATTGCCCACAACCCATTGGGCCGGCTATTTCGTGACCAGAATAGAAAGCAGAGTTTATGAGTCATGAATTGGCTGAATAGGTAATTAACACAGCATGTCACCCACAACCCATCTTGTGCAGGCCGCGTTCAACCCACGTTACTCGCTCGTGCTGGGGGGGAGGGGGGTGCGCACAGCGCTCCCATGCTCATGACGAGCTGAGCGCGTCATGAGCCACAGTGCTCCTGCGCTCATGACGAGCTCAGCTCGTCACAGGTGCATTGGTTCCCGTGGAACGCTCAGCACAGCAGGGGAATTCTCCCCGCACCTGAGCGTTCCACGGCCCATGACGAGCTGAGCTTGTCATGAGCACCGGAGCACCGTGCCTCATGATGAGCTCAGCTCGTCATGAGCATGGAAAAGGCTAATGCAAAATTCTGGCCAAATTCTGCCAATCACTATGTGGCTGAGTTTTTTTTCCTGTGAGGCTCCAGAATATGCAAACTGGCAAATGCGAGCAAGATTTGGCATCCCCTAGCACAATTTTCAAACATGGCCGGTCATAGACCTGCCGTTCAAGTAGATTTGCTGCTGCTCAAGTAGATTTTCTTCTTGAGCGGCAGCAAAATCAACTCGAATGGCCATGTGCTCTTGTGCAATGCATGGTGCCGTTTGTGCTGATTTTCGGCATTGCTAGCGCTATCAGCGCTAAATTGCTGCATGAGCAGCGTGGTCTGCATAGTTTCCGCCCATTGGCGGACTTCCGTAGAATCTCACAGATATTTTCAGTAACTCCGCAGAATTCTACAGCATGAAACGCTGCGGCATCTGCCCACCCCTACATAAATCCTGCCTCATCTTGAGGTTTTTCCTGAAATCCAAGCACCTCTCTTATGTGTTTTAAAAACCTCCCTCAACTAAAGTACTTGAGTGTACTTCCCTCGTAGTTCAACATCCAATCATCTCCATCATCAGCACTCATTTTCTTTGCTAGGGGCTCTGTCAAAGAATTGCCTACTGCCTCTTGAATGAGGGATTACATTTCTGCCCTTGAAATCTGCAAGCCCTCCTCCTCATCATTCTGTGCTGGGGACTGCACACTAATCTGTTTGGAAACGACTTTTCTTGTCACCATTCTCAATCAGAAACTGGTACGAGCTATAACGCTTCCCATTTCTTATTTTTGGGAATTGCTCAGTAACCAAGTCTTCTCTCACAAGACTTGCATGCCCACAGCACTCTGGTGAGGGCCAGGAATATATACTCAGTATCTCCCATAACCTCCAATCAGAGATGCAGCATCAACTTCCCCTCCCCAGCTCAGCACATGGGTGGGGAGCGCATCCAAGAACGGCTCCACAAAGTATACTACAATTTAACTTAAAGAAAAGATAACCATAAAAACAACTCATGCCATATCTTGTCTGTTCGACAGACAAAATGACAGGATGAGGGATGGTGAGGGACCCTTTTGTGCTATGTGTGTAATAAACATAGAAGAAACACTCTCGGGTGTACTTTAAAGAGAAAGGTGTGGAGGCCATATTTAGCTTGTCAGATCTGTCATGGATTCTTGGGTGGTTCTTCACCTATTTGGAATGACCACTGCAATGTTCGTAAATGTATAGATCTTTTTATAGCAATTTCTTTACAGATAATCACAACCAATTGGAAAGATACATCCAAAAAGAGAGATTTATTGTGGTTGCCGTTAACTGATTTTCTTTCTAGGAATGTCTTGTGATTGTTTTTCTTCTTTTTCCTTATTTCAATGATGTTTTCTATTGTTTTGCATTTATAGAAATGTAGAGTACTGAGTTTATATTCCTGATTGTCCCTCCTTTTCTCAACCCTCCTTCCATTTCTTCTTTCCTTTCTACCCCCCCCCCTCCCCCTCAAACCAAAATACCTTTAAAAAGCTTGTTTCTTTGGTACAGTTTATTTGCCCCCTTTGGGGTTGTTGTTTGCATTATTCGATTTTACTACTTTCCTAATTCTTTTTACTGCCATACTTTGTTGTAATGATGTTTTACTTTGCATTTCTTATTTAATAAAGCTTTCTAAACTTAAAAAAAAAGATCTGTCATGGATATCTTCATTTCCTTAGGACTGGGATGCGGAGGACTCCATGAGTGGGTAATGTCTCAAAACTCATTGACTGAAAATAGAGGGCATGTATAAACCACAGAAATACCCTAGAAGTTCCCTACCTCAGCGTTATTTCTATTGTCATTGGTAATTAGCATTGGAACACCCCACAGTCTGCCACAGTATCTGCCACACCATCAACTGTATTTGACGTTAACGTCAAAAACAGGTAAATCTACTGGCCCAAAAATTAAGATCAGAAGAGTTAACGCCACTCCGGTCATTTTTCAAGATTAGTTTAAGAAAGAACAGAACTTCTTTTTAATCCAGAAGTTGATGACATTAAAACTGTAGCAATGAAAGTGAAATTAATTCTTTTCCCTGCACACAAGAGTAAAATATAACCAGATCTTTTAGCTTTCCATGCCGTTTTTACATTTTAAATACAGGTCTATTTGCCGAGGTCTAATGTTTAGGATCCATTGCTCACTTCCGGCTCCTAGTACATGTCTGTTAGCAGTGGCTTTCAAAGCATAAAACTCACAGTTCATTGGATGTCTTTCACATGGGTGCAGATTATTTTAGATTCCAAGTTAGCCGCACATATGCCCAGATGCATCAACGAAAATTGCATTCGCAAACGGTGCGAATCGCAAAATTCGGCCGTTTGCGAATGCAATTCATGTGTTTGGAATGCATCATTTTTTTCCGGTTTTCGCAAATGTAGGAATCGCTATATATTTTGCGATTCTCTAAAAAAGTCGCAAAAATTGAGATTCCTTGAAAAATTGCGAAAAAATGCAATGCATCAAAATTAGCAATTAGCGATTTTGTTGGAATTCGCTATTTGGAATTCCTAAAATAAGAAGAAGTTGAACCTGGTGCTAATTTCACTAAGTGGTATAACTGGATCTGTCAATCACTTCTACAGCATTTAAGGACCTCTCAGACCTTGACCCAGTCTTTCAAGATGGCTGCACTTTACTTTTTGGCACGCAGGCAGAGGCTGAGAGCAGCTGCAGGTTGGAGGAGAAGGCTGATAGAGGAGAGAATCTTCAGAGTGCGCATTACCTTATTGGGGCAGACTGAGGCTGAGATATATAAGAAATATAGGCTGAATGCCAATTTAATTTTAGATTTAATCCAGGAATTGGACCCAATCCTGCAGAGGCAAACACGCAGGACACAAGCCATACCTACCCATGTGCAGGTATTGTGTTCATTGCACCTCCTTGCATCTGGGTCATTTCAGGGTGTAGTGGCCATTGCTGGTGGTGTGTCCCAGAGTTCCCTTTCCAGATTTTTTAATGCCTTTCTAAATGCCATGTTACATAGAATAAGGTTTCATATCAAATTTCCAAGCACACAGCAGGATTTAATGAAGACAAAACTGGATTTCTACAACATGGCACAATTTCCTCATGTAATTGGCTGTGTAGATGGTACACATGTCCCCATTTGTCCACCCTCAGAAAATGAATATATTTATCGCAATAGGAAATGCTTCCATTCTCTCAATATTCAAGCTGTCTGTAATGCCAAAACCATAATTACAGACCTAGTTGCTAGTTACCCAGGAAGTGCCCATGACTCATTCATATTTAGACATAGTGCCATTCATGCTAGACTGCTAGCTGGTGAATTTGGAGATGGATACCTACTAGGTAAATGATTCATTCCACTCAACAAATTTATACTTGAACTGCACACATGTATGCTTACATTACATTTACATTGCTTTCCATTGCAGGAGATAGTGCCTATGCAGTGAGGTCTTACATCTTAACTCCATACCTAAATCCAAGTACAAGGAAAGAGCAGCACTACAACCAGGCGCACATATCAACAAGGAATGTCATAGAGCGGACCTTTGGAGTGATGAAATCACGCTTCAGGATTCTGCATAAAACTGGAGGAGCATTACAGTACCAACCTGAAATTTGTTGTAAAATTGTAGCAGCATGTGCAATGCTACATAATCTAGCAACTGAAAGAGGAATAGAACTTGAAGCGGACGATGTGTTACCTCCAAATATAATTCAGCCTCCTCAACCACAACCAAGAGCACAAGGGCCAGAGGCAGCAGAGGGCAGAAGGAGAAGAGCAGACATCACACAGCATTACTTCTAAATGAGGTAAGAAATAGTCTGAAAAAGTAATTTGATTGCAAGCAATGTGAAGTTTAATTGTACATGGAAAAAAATAGCTAGTTAAATGAAACTACTTACACAGTATTTGAAACTTAATTGAGGCCTTTCAAATCAGGCATGTACAATGGAAAAGCAGTGCATCAATAACAAATTATAAACAGAAATACCCAGCAAGATGTATTGAAATGTCATTTTTTGTGCCCACGCACTCCTAATGCCTTCCCAGGACTTTTTCCAGGGTGCATGTTGGCATTTGTGCCATCATTCTGCTTCCTAACACTTCTCCGTGTGCCAGTCAAGCAATGGTCAGATGTGCCACTTTCAGCACTGTTGTTCAACTGCTCCTCCATTGGCAATTGCTTTTCAGGGGATGCCTTGGGCCTTGATTTTTCAGATGGCTCTAAGGTACCCCCCATGCCTTTTTGAATGTGTTTAAAAGTTTTCATCAGGAGTACCTGTGTTGACAGTGTTTGTTTGCAGAGGGCACGGGTACAATTTGTAAGGGAACTCAACTCCCTGTTATGGGCCTGCATGTTGTTCAGGACTTTAACCTGCCTTTTAGCACTTATCTTTTGATGTGTTTGCATCAATGTGCACATTGTCTCCAATGAGCTTGCTATACGGTCAAGCTTCATAGCAGTTGAATCATGTCCAGATTTCATCACATTGATCATTGTAGTGATACTGCTTGCCAAAGTACCCATTTGTTTGCTCATGTACCCCATTTTGCCTTTTATAATCCTAATGTCTTTCCCTTGCAGACGCTGCACCTTTAAAATTTTGTCCTCTACTTCATTGCCAGTGAAGGTACCCTCTCCATCCTGACCACTTCCACGCACTGATGTTCCACGCATTGTGAACTGCTGCAGTCTCCTTCGCCTACTCCTCGTTGAATTAGTGCCTGTAGGAGTACTTTGAGGCTGGCTTGGAGTTAGATTGACATTCTGCTCTGTTTCAGAATCTGTCTGGAGCAGTTGTCGCACCCTCTGTCTTTCACTTGGCTGTGAATTGGCAGTAGAAGTACTGGGAGCATTTTCAAATTCATTTTGAGTTACATCTTGGGTGTGCAAATCCCTTAAGTCCTGCTCTATTAAATCTTGGAGTTGCTCTATGAATAGAAAAAAATAAAACATTTGTTACTTTTCGTTTGCACTACCCTTGCAATGATTAATAAAGTTTTAAAAGAAATTCACTTGAAATAATGTAGTCTCATTTTTACTATTTGCTTGTATCAATGTTTTGGAATTGTGCAAATGTTATCCATTGTGTACTATGTCTAAAGAACTACAACTACCACAATGCACTGCTTTGAGTTCATTGACATTACTAGGAGGAGGATTGGGACTCTCTCACATTTGTCCTAATAGTTATTGAAACATGTTGAACACACATCAGCACTTTAAGAATAATGGTCTTCATTCACACTTCTTATACCACATACAATTAACTTACCTTCAGTAGGAGTTGGTATCTCTGAAGTATCAATGTTTGTAATTCCAACCACAGCCTCAGGCAAAAGTGTGGCTTCAACCATTTCTTCCAGGGGAGTGTTGGGTGTATCCCTGGGTGTTCCACCTCCAGTAAGCTTCGAAGATTTCATCCTCTTAGCAAGCTTCTCTTTTGCTCTGCTGCGCAGGTCATACCACCTTTTCTGGAGATTAGTAATATCACGATGTGCAACTCCAACTGCATTAACTTTAGATTGTATGGCAATCCATAGGTTCCTTTTTACAGCTTCAGGGACCTTAAGAGACAGCTTACCAAAAAGCTGCTCCTGTCTTGCAGTCACCTCCTCAATGAGTATTTCCAATTCTTTATCTGAAAACTTAATTTTTCTTTTTCTAGATGGCCCCTCTTCAACTGCATTCTCATTTTCCATTTTGAAGGAGAAAAGAAAGGCACAGACTCCAGCAGCAACCTCCAGGCAAGGCTCACTCAGCAAACTGCCAGACCACACCTTCAAGCTAGGTAGCAGCTGCGCCTGATTGCTGTACTGGCTTTCTGGCAGTTGAGTCAATGAGATGCATCATGTGTGTAAAATCGCAATTTGCGATATCGCAAATTGCGATTTCGCAATTAATGAATCGCATATTTCATGCGATTCGGTAAAAATTGCGATTTTTACCGAATCGCAAAAAATATGCGAAAAAAATGATGCATAGCCATTTGCGATTCCATATTTGCGATTCCTTATTTTTCGCAAATAAGGAATCGCAAATGTAAACGTTGATGCATCTGGGCAATAGCACCTGGACAAGGTTTTTTCTCAAAAAAGCTAACTTCCCCTGGTCTCACCCAAGGGAATTTTTTGTTTTGTATAGATCACCAGAGCGCTTTATATGAAGGAGCTAAAAGTTTGTACGGAAACGTACATTATATACATCTCAGCAAATAAGCAAGTGACCAGGACATACAGAGGTTACGGTTCTCCATTATAATAGCCTTGTCTATAGCAGGAGTTAAGTAAGTAGGTTGAAAAGAGCATTGAGTTATTGGATAATCAATTACTTGTGAAAAATAAATGGGAAATATATGTTATAAACTGTACAATAAAGTTAATATTTTGTATATAATAGATAAGTAAAGTATTATATTTTCTGATATGTTTGCTAGCATGGATCCTTGATGGATGGTTTCAACATTTAGAAGTTCTTTTGAAATTCATGGTCATGTACCTCTTTTCACAAGCCTAAAAGTGATTTGTGGGGTCGGGTTTCCCTTTGCGTATTTCTCTACAGAAGGGGATATGCAAGTTGGTTCATCAAAACCACAATGAGTTTGTCAGTGGGTGCCTCTTGAGGGTGGTCTGAGTAATGTAAAGGAGGCCACGCGTTCTTCATAAGTGGAGAGTTCCAGATTTCTGGGGCATTATTGGAGAAGCCTTATCCTAGCAGCCTTCCCTCATGCTGGACTTGAGAAGGTAACTCTTCCACAGGACTAACCTGGTCACTGTATCTGACCTGCGTTCCATCGCGGTCGGTCTGAACTTGTGACTTCCCCCGGGTCAAGAACGACCAGGTAATCATGAGGGATCCTTTGTGTTTTTGGGTGCTTTTTTTACCTAAATCTTTTTAAATACTCATATTTCCGATTCTGCCAATTGGACTTTTATCATTTTCGAGTCACTTTATTTATTCAATTTTACTCTTCTTCTATATTAGTTTGGGACTTGTCGTGTGTTGAATTTTCACTTCATTACTGTTTGAGTGCTGCATAAATACTTCAAACATTGCCTCTAACTTAAGCCTGACTACTTTGTTACAAGCTACCAGAGAGTTAAGCACCGGTTAATTTAGTGACTTTTGTAGTTCACTCTGGGAAGGATTGCTTAGTATTTGAGTTCAACCCTTTCAACTAATAACCCAATTTCTTATAGGTATACCATAGTTTTATAGTGCAAGAAGCCTTTTTTTTATTGATTTGATAAATTATTGTGATTTTCTATCTGCTATGTTTTGTGATTGTTCGCAAAGCTCAAGAAAGATATCCTGCATTTATCCAGTTGTTCTGCATTTGATAGAGTGATGATATCCATCAATGAGTGGTAACTAGTCAAAATATCGAGTTTTTAATTTCGACTAGACATAATATCGAGTCAAAAATATAGAATAGACATAATATCGACTAGACATAATATAGACTACAAAAATATCGACTAGAAAAAATTAATTACGACTAGAATAGCAAAAATATCGATTCAAAAATATAGAATGGACATATTATCGACTAGACAGAATATAGACAACAAAAATATCGAATTTAAGGTAAGTAAATATTAATATTTAATTTGTGTGTAATATAATTCTGTAGCGGGTTGTGGGTTTATAGGGGAATAGGGTGGGAAGTAATTTAAATATAATTAATTAAATATGTTATTTTATTTATTGGTATTTATTTAGAATTAATTGTTAAATTATTAATAATTGGTAATTAATTAAAATATAATTGCTAATTAATTTTAATTGATTATTTGATAAATATTTTATTTTTAGTAATTTATTTTTTGTAGCGGGTTGTGGGTTTATAGGGGAATAGGGTGGGAAGTAATTTAATTATAATTAATTAAATATGTTATTTTATTTATTGGTATTCATTTACAATTAATTGATACATTATTATTAATTGGTAATTAATTAAAATATAATTGCTAATTAATTTTAATTGATTAATTGATAAACATTTTGTATTTTAGTAATTTATTTTTTGTAGCGGGTTGTGGGTTTATAGGGGAATAGGGTGGGAAGTAATTTAATTATAATTAATTAAATATGTTCTTTTAGTTATTGGTATTTATTTAGAATTATATATTAATTAATTAAAAATTTGCAAATTAATTAAAATATAATTGATAATTCATTTTAATTGATTAATTGATAAATCTGTTAATGGTATTAATATTTTTTTGTAGTGGGTTGTGGGTTTATAGGGGAATAGGGTGGGAAGTAATTTTATTATAATTAATTAACTATGTAATTTAGTTTGTGGGTATTTATTTAGACTTAATTGATAATTAATAATTGATTGGCAATTAATTAAAATATAATTGGTAATTAAATTTAATTGAATAATTGATAAATATGTTAATTTTAGTAATTTATTTTCTGTAGCGGGTTGTGGGTTTTTAGGGGAATAGGGTGGGAAGTAATTTCATTATTTATAATTAATTAAATATGTTATTTTAATTATTGGTATGTATTTAGAATTAATTGTAAATTAAATATTAATCTGTAATAAATTTAAATATATTTTGTACTTTATTGTAATTGATTAATTGATAATTATGTTACTTTTATTACATTAATTTCTGTAGTGGGTTGTGTGTTTTTTAGGGGAATAGCTTGTGAAGTAATTTAATTGTAAGTAATTACATTTTTGAATAAAAAATGTATTGTTAATTTTTCAAAATACTTGTAAATTGTTAAATATTTTATTATTATTAGGGAACTAATTAGTATTAGTAGGTAATTTTTATTATTAAATAATTTTTATTTGTATTTTAAATTTCTTATTTAATATATTTAACACAATTGTAAAATATTTTAATTAATTTGTAATTGGTGTTACTATTTATATTATTTATATTTAAATAAGAAGTATTTACTTGCACTACTATTGCACTCACTGTAGTTGGAATAGTAATTTTACCCCTACGCTATCCAACGCTTTCCCTACTGTTGCACTCACTGGAGTGGGAATAGTAATTTTACCCCTACGCTATCCAACACTTTCCCACTGTTGCACTCACTGGATTTTTACCCCTACACTATCCAACGCTTTCCCTACTGTTGCACTCACTGGAGTGGAAATAGTAATTTAAACCCCTACACTATCCAATGCTTTCCCTACTGTTGCACTCACTGGAGTGGGAATATTAATTTTTACACCTACACTATCCAACGCTTTCCCTAATGTTGCACTCACTGGAGTTGGAATAGTCATTTTTACCCCTACGCTATCCAACGCTTTCCCTACTGTTGCACTCGCTGGAGTGGTAATAGTAATTTTTACCCCTACACTATCCAACGCTTTCCCTACTGTTGCACTCTCTGGAGTGGTAATAGTAATTTTTACCTCTACGCTATCCAACGATTTCCCTACTGTTGCACTCACTGGAGTGGGAATAGTAATTTTTACCCCTACGCTATCCAATGCTTTCCCTACTGTTGCACTCTCTGTAGTGGTAATAGTAATTTTTCCCCCTACGCTATCCAATGTTTTCCCTACTGTTGCACTTGCTGGAGTGGGAATAGTAATTTTTACTCCTACGCTATCCAACGCTTTCCCTACTGGTGCACTCTCTGGAGTGGGAAAAGTAATTTTTACCCCTACGCTATCCAATGTTTTCCCTACTGTTGCACTCTCTGGAGTTGGAATAGTAATTTTTATCCCTACGCTATCCAACGCTTACCCTACTGTTACACTCACTGGAGTTGGAATAGTAATTTAAACCCTTACGCTATCCAACGCTTTCCTTACTGTTGCACTCACTGGAGTGGGAATAGTAATTTTTACCCCTACGCTATCCAACATTTTCCCTACTGTTGCACTCTTCGGAGTAGGAATAGTAATTTTTACCACTACGCTATCCAACGCGTTCCCTACTTCTGCACTCTCTGGAGTGGGAATAGTAATTTTTACCCCTACGCTATTCAACGCTTTCCCTACAGTTGCAGTCTTGTGAGTGGGAATAGTAATTTTTACCCCTACGCTATCCAACGCTTTCCCTACTGTTGTACTTGCTGGAGTGGGAATAGTAAATGTTTACCCCTACGCTATCCAATGCTTTCCCTACTGTTGCACTCACTGGAGTCGTTACAGTAAATTTAACTCTTTCGCTATCCTACGGTAAAAATATTGTATATGTTTTGTAAATAATATTATATATATATACATATATATATATATATATATATATATATATATATATATATTTAAAAAATATATATTTTTTAAGTTACATTATTTATTTCTCAATTTTACGTTTATTTAAGTATTTTAAATATGTTTAAATTAATTTAATTTAATATTATATTACTTTTAATTTACTTTTAAGACATTTTAAAAAATCGATATTTGAACAGTCTATATTTTTTACACTCGATATTTTGGAGTCAATATTTTTGTACTTACCTGTTTGAAGATAGGGAGTCGATATTTTTGCAGTCGATATTTTTGATTGGATATTTTGTCCTCTCGATATTTTGACTGTCGATGTTGTGTCAGTGATCACAATGAGTCTTACATATCCTCTTTCGGCTTTGTCCCTCTTCCTAATTGTTAGATAAGCATCCAAAAGGTAGGGGCATTCCTGTTTCTTTCTCCCGAGTTCCCAGTTTTTTCTCCATATTAAAGAATGCCTGATAGGATCCTTCTAAATGATCGGCTATCGTGAGATGCAGACATCCATATAGTGTGGCATAATTAGGAGCCGACAATGAAGATCGAGGGAATTATATCCCACTTAATTTCAGTACGCATTTAAGAGTTTTACTAAACTGAATAAATAAATAGAAAATAAAAAAACACGGACTCTGAACACTTGACACTCCACAGTGTTTTCAGAAAAGCATACAGAAGTTAAAAAAAAACCCTGTTCATAGAAGACTTGGATCACATATAAGACACAGGTTTAACCAAATCAGGTACACCCAACGAACTACTGAGACAGGAACTTATGGCTACATCTTTAGCAGCTCTCTGCCAATATAGAAATAGAGAAAGTTGAGACCGTCCCCAGATGAAATGCACGTAGCTTCCATCTACCGCCAGCCTTCCCATTGGTTATGGTTCATCTCGATCTTCCTTCTTGTATATATCGTGCAATGAAACAAATTATTTGATTACCTGTTTAGATCAATTGCAATGTTTTCTCTTGAAAACATGACTGTGTTGTACTGTTCTCTATGTATTGACAATTTTAATTATTTATCATAAGTTGAAAATAATGTTTTGATATCCAGATACAACAAATGAAATAATCTAAAACTAAAATAAAAAGTTTTTAAAAATATTAATTCAACATGTCATGGTCATCATCTTATAATAATGCACAATGTTTTATACATCATTATTGTTATGTTGTCCTGAAATTTGTAATTTCTGATTATTGTACACTTGCTTCTAGCTTCTTTTTTTACTTTAATGTCAATTTTCCTACGGATAGCAAGTTCATTTTTGGCTGTAGGGGTCCCCATTTTCCCAAACTAGGACCCTTCTAATGTGCAGCATGTTAGTGTCTTTCAACGCCACCGCTTAAGATTTAAGTATGACAATGGTGCATTGGGCATAGGATGATGGAGGCATCATCAAGGCACAAAAGGTGAGCACTAGGTATCCTTTTAGAAAGTGGTCTTGATTCTGCCCTTACCCACATAGTTGGCAGCACCATTTAGTCTTTCGCTGTCTTCCACCTGGCACTTCTTTTTCGCCATCTTGTGAAGAATCGAGGCTTTTTCTCTAAACCGTCCTAAAATGAAATCAAACAATTTCAATAGTTTGGTGATTAGAAAATAAAACGGAGAAGAAAGCAGGCACTATACACTACAAACATTGGTTATGATCATTTTTAGAAAGCTGTCAAATCTTTTGACTATGCATATACACAATTTCGAACTGAGCCTCACCTGAATTTGAAAACGCACTTCTACCAGCCAAGACAGCTGACGTTCGAGTAGTTTAAAAGAAAACCATATTTTACAGGTAAGCATGAATGAAAAAATGTATGTTAGTACACAGCTCAAAGACAGATGTACTCAAGAAACACTGGGAATGCCATATTTCAATCAAGAAATTCAGTGCGCCTTTCCTAGTACAAATGTGAAAAATAACAGTGTTGGTGGAAGGAAGACAATGACTATGAGTGTCTTCGACAGCTTTGTTGTACAAACATTAGTGGTCGCCAATGGTGAAATCCCAGTTTTGTGTGTATGGGAGTAGACTGCAGCCGGTGGAGGAATGGTTAGAAAGTGTTTTAAAATCCGGCAGATATATGCATTCGGCAGAAATACTGTTTTCAGAAGCCATTACTCATGTTTAAAGATTGCCTAATAAAGGCAGGGGATATTTTTCAGTACCATGGTTATCACCACATCCCTAGAGACATTGCTTATGGAAGCTTTTAGCTTCAGTGGTGAACATTCCACTAGATCAGGGGTCCCCAAACCAGTCCTGGAGGGCCGGATCCATGCCAGATTTTTAAAATAACTACATGTATCTCAATGGGGATATCCAAAAAATCTGGCATGGATCCGACCCTCCGGGACCGGTTTGGAGACCCCTGCACTAGATGATCAGTAATAAACAGCAATGCATAAATGCAGCGGAGCAGTAAAAAATATCCGGTAATCTATTTCTGTCCATTGTTTCAGCTCTGCCCAGTGGTAAACGAGGGTGCTTATCTGTTCAACATAAGTGACTGGATGTTCCTGTTTCCAATTACTTCAGCCACACCAAACAACATCACCCTTTTCACTAGAAATCTGTGACAACCTCGCTGATTTCTTCTATGACAAGATAGCCAAGATCAACCAAAACTTCAACCCTCAACCTAAGCTGTCCGAATTCATCAACCTCTCCACCACCACCACAGACACCCATGTTCCGGAATGGAGCCAACTCCTCCAACAGGACACACCTGCCAACATGAACACAGTTCACTCAGGGTCCCACACTGACCCCTTGCCCCACCACATCTTCAACCTCGGCAGACCCACGGCCAGCCTCAAACTTAGGAACATTATCAATGACTCCATTTCCAGCGCCACCTTCACAAAAAACTGGAAACATGCAGAGGTAAATGTCCTCCCAAAGAAACCATCAGTTGACCCCAGTGATCTCAAAAACTGCTGACCCATCTCACTACTACCTTTTACGGCAAACGTAATTGAGAAAGCAATCAACTAACAACTCGCCAAACACCTGGAACACCACCTACTCCTAGACAGCTCACGAACCGGGTTTTGCAGCAACCACAAAACCAAAACTGTCTCCATTGCAGCCATGGACAACATCCTCACCATACTCAGGGAGTGATAGCTGCACTCATCCTTTTCGAACTCAAAGCAGCATTCAACACCGTCTCCCACCACATGCTCATCACCCGACAACACCACAGCTGAATCCGGGACACAGCACACAAGTGAACCACTGCCCATCTCACAAAAAGAATCCAAACAGTACACCTCCCTCCTTTAACCTCCAAACCCAAGGAAATCGTCAGCAGAGTCCCACAGGGATCGTCTCTCAGCCCCACCTTATTCAACACCTACATGACCCCACTACGCAACATCTTTATTTCCCACTGACTCAACATCATCTCCTATGATGGCGACACCCAACTCATCCTCTTCCTCTCTGAAGACCCCACCAATACCAGAATCAACTTCCACAACTGCATGACCACCGTCGCAGAATGGATGAAGGAGAACTGTCTGCCACTCAAAACAGACAAGATGAAGGTACTGATCTTTGGAAACAAGAACTCCCCATGGGACTCCTCATGGTGTTTGTCAGAGTTTGACCCTTCTTCATCCTGCGTATGCTTTACAATAAGATCTTTAAGTGGCTGCCCCAGGACTAAAGGTGCACTGTCACCCATGCCCTCATCACAAGCAGACTAGATTTCGGCAACAGACTGTATCTACATACAGCCCACCTCTTCTAAAGATTCCAGACCATCCAGAACACCACCACCAATCTTATCCGTGACCTCCTTTGTTGCAGCCACATCACCCCCACCTGAGGTAGCTGCACTAGCTCTTGGTCTGAAAATGGCGCCAAATCTAGCTCCTCACACATGCATTTGAGGGACTGCACAACACCGGACCCTCCGACCTCAACCACCGCCTCCACTTCCACCAACCCTTCAGGCACCTTAGCTCTGCCTCTCTCTCACTTGCACACGTGCGCAGAAGCAGAGTCGAGGCTGATCCTTTTCTCACCTTGCAGCAAAGTCCTGGAATGACCGCCCCCTCCACCTCAGGACCTCCAAGTCACTGCTGGAATTCCAAAACACGCTGAAGACCTGGCTCTTTGACTAGTTCACCAGTCCCTCTATCGTCCTCACCCAGGCTCAGATAACATCCTCCTAGTGCTCGGATACCCTCACTGTTGATGAGCTACAACGTACAAATCTACTAACATAACAAGGAGGCCTCCTCCCTGTCTTATCCTGTTTCTGGCCCTGAGAGCACTGACTTTCAGAAGGGAGATGCTAACTCTACCACACTTGCAACACTACCCTATGAAAGTTGTCAAAAAAACAAGAAATTCAATGGAGTGCCAGGCAATTACAGCAATTAAAAGGGCCATCGAGTGGATGATGTCACATTATGGCCCAATACCCAAGCCGACATCATCAAAAAAAGGAACATAGTAGAATGCTTACTGTTGCCGATTGCTAGTGACGCAGGATTGGGCTAAGATAAAAGTTGTTTTCTTTGCACTGGACGGCCCACTTAAGCAAAGTATAGAGGACTGTTAAATCGCAACGACAAAAAGTGAGACTTACATATAATGGAATGAAAATCAGAATATGAAACGGACCCCAAGGGATAACTATTGAAAGGTCACTTTGTTACCTCACAGTAAAAGCTATTGGGAAATCAGCTGTACCACCTGAGACACAATGCGGGTTCTAGTATTGGTCAATTTGCTGCTTGATGGTTTCCTTCACAAAGCTTCAGAACTTTGAGCTTTTTCCATGTCCATTTGGCTTCTTTCCACCCCTTGCTGACATCTGAACAATGACTAGGCATTGGTTGCTTCCAGGGCCGTCACAAGGGGGTGAGGGGGGCACTATACTCCAGGCTTGTGCTTTCCAGGGCCTTTTCTCTTTCATCAACATTTATTTAAAGAATTTTAATTGCAAGCAAGAAGACCCTATTCATTAATAATGAGGCAGCTTGTGTGGCTGACCAATAGACGGCGCAGACACCATAAAACCTTTATTTTATAATTTGAAACGAGTGCTGCTTAGTGCATATGTCTCCTGGCCAACATGTTAAAAGCACCCAGAGGGCCCTGTGAAGTTTTGGCTTCAAAACTCACACTAACTTCTGACAAGGTTTGTTGCTACTGCAGCATTATCAATTTCCAAATTGATGTTTGCACAGGTGCACTAAAATGGAGTAGATGTCCATTTTCATCACCTTGCATAGAAATTTCACACCAGGGAAAAAATGGAGGAATGGTAAAACCATAACAAAAATATATGAAATATCCACCATGTCTAAATATTGTTCTCGTATAAAAAAGTAAAAAAAAAAAAAAAAGATTTCATCCCTCAGTACCTACTTTTAAAAGTGTGGACTGGTCATTTTGGACTAAATACACTGCTTTCCTAATAACATGATATGGAAAAAAGTAAAAGGGTTTTATGTACATGTAGGTCCCCTAGAGCTGCAAGGCCAGCGTCTTTCCAATGTCTGATGACATGGTGCCCAGCCAGCCTGCGAAGAGCCGACAGCGTCCATATCGCTAAGCTCCCTGAGTAGGACAGTTAGCAGAATTTGTATGGGTTGGGCACAGGGCCGTACTGGCCGTAGCAGGCACTCTGCGTTTTCCCAGTGGGCTGGAAGGGTGGGGGCCGGATTTGGACCTGTGGGGGCCGTTTTTGTTACCGGGTGCCGGTTTTCCAGCAGGGCTGCAATATCGTCCCCTGTAACAAAAGCAGCAGCAGTTAATCCCCCAGCATACCCCACCTCCCCCACGCCGGTCCAAGTTGATTGCCAGGGTTGGTTTGCGTTCACAGTCTGGCCGTGGTTGGACATCTCTATGCCAACAGTGCTTGGCAACCTTGGTCAAGTGGCCGGAACACAGGACAGCCATCTGGGGATCCATCAAAAAGCTCATTATTGTACTGTCCCCTAGGTCTCTCTTCACAACTGCCTGTCCTAGACTATGTATCTGAAAGCCAGCACGTCGGACACTGCAATTGAGCTGCTGCACAGTAAAGCTCGTAATTTGGGGCACCTACCTGCCACATTCCAGGGGGCATGTAAGTTATTAAGAGCCACCCTCTTCGGCCGGTCCCACCAACCAGATCTGAGAGAATAGATCCAATCTCTCGGAAGAAGCGCACAGGGAGGCTACCTGGAACAACTGTGAAAAAATGCAATAATCTAGTCAGCCCCAGCATCTTGGTTATTGCCACTGACCGATTGGTGACTGCACAGTGAATTCCAGAACGTCTACGAGCTGCATGTGCTCGCTCTAACCGCTTCCAGATTCCCTTGTATATGATAATCGTCAGAATGGTAGATATTCACACCATGTTAGGAAAAGGTTTTGGGCTACCATTTCATCACCAAAGTAGGCAGTGCCTCCTGCTCCCCCTGAGTATGGTTCCGCATGGGGAATAGGCCTGATTTCGCCCAGTTCAGCCGCATACCCAAGGCCTTTCCAAAGGCATCTAGCGCCTCCATTAAGCACGTGAGGTCCCTGCTCACATCCATGAGGTGCACTAGAACATTGTCTGCTTACAGCAAGTTGATTAGCCAGGAGTTCCCACTCTGAATCCCCCACTGCAGGCCCCATAGGGGGAAAAAGCATGGAAAGGGCTTCATAGCAAAACCCACGACGCACAGATTACCGACGCTGAAAGTCTGCATTTTACCATCACACTCAACCCAACCACTTCTCTAACTGGACTCCTCATTTACCGCCCCCCCGGCACCCCGGGCCCCTTCACCTGCTCTCTTCTGGACCTAGTCACAACTCAGGCCCACTCCTTATCAAACTATTTGATAGTTGGGGACCTAAACATCCACCTAGAAGACCCGGCCGACTCGGTAGCCAATGATCTGATTCAAGATCTAGCGGCCTTCGATATCCGTCTATTAAACTCCGGAGCCACCCACATTAAGGGCCACCTATTAGACCCTGTATTTACCAGCTCGTTCTCAATGCTAGCAAAGGAGGCCCTTCCCCTTCCTTGGACAGACCACTTCTTGGTCCCTTTCCAATTACCTGGAACCTTCATGAAAAACCGTACACCCCCTACCTTCAGCAAGGATAGGACCTGGCCCAGACTCTCCACGGACGAATGGGCTCAGACCCTTGAAAAAAACATCCCTGCTCACGCTGAAGACCCAAATACGGCAGACAGAAGATTCAGGGACTGGATTACCGTCTCCCTAGACCTAGTACTCCCACTCAGAAATAGGGAAAATAAAAACGGCAAACATGGCTCAGCACCATGGTACTCCGCAGAACTAAGAACACTTCGCAAAAACTGCAAAAAGGCCGAACGACTCTGGAGAAAGACTTGGCAACATGCCAGCAAAGTAGCCTACCAGGCCACGGTCAAACTTTACAAAGAGGCCATTAAATCAGCCAAAACTTCTTACTACAACACACGAATACAAGAAGCATCCAATTCAGCCCGAGAATCCTTTTCAATCGTCAAAGAGCTGACCAAGGTCCCCACCACCTCTCCCTCCAACACCCCCAAAGTTGACAGAAGTAATGAGCTAGCTAACTTCTTCAACGAGAAAATCACCCGCATCCTGACCTCCCTCCCACCCCCCAGCTCCCCTAGCCTCACGGAAAGTAGTACCTCCCTCGAACAGACTGAAAGCATCTGTCGTCCTTCGCTTCAGACTTTCCGACCTGTCACCCCCGTAGAGGTTGAGCGAACCCTAGTAAAAATGAAAAGTGGATCCCCTTTGGACCCAGCCCCTATAAGGTTCCTCAAGACTGTAGCCTCAGTAATTGTGCCTACCATTACGGACCTTATCAACTGCTCGTTTACCCACGGAACCGTCCCCGACAGCTGGAAGAGTGCTGTGGTCAAAGCACTCTTAAAAAAACCCCAGCTAGATCCATCGGACCTGTCCAACTATAGACCAATATCCCTACTCCCGGGCATTAGCAAAGTCACCGAGAAACTGGTAAACATCCAACTGTCCCAGTTCCTTGAAACGAATAAACTGCTCCGACAATCCCAAACCGGATTTCGCCCAGGCCATGGAACGGACACCGCACTCCTCGCAGTTATTGAACAGGCAAGGGGCTTACTAGATTCAGGAGGATCAGTGGCAGTGATCCTCCTGGATCTAAGTGCAGCCTTTGACACGGTCAACCACCGTGTCCTTCTGCACAGACTGGCAAATGCAGGACTTACCGGGACAGCTATCAAATGGATCGAATCCTTTCTTACAGGACGCACTTTTCAAGTGTGGGACGACAGCCATCACTCATCCACCCTCCCACTCACCAGCGGCGTCCCCCAGGGCTCTTCCCTAAGCCCGACGCTTTTTAATGTGTATATGGCCCCCCTCGAGGATGTGGTAACACCATTTAACATCAAAATGGTGAGTTACGCTGACGACACCCAACTAGTCGTCTCCTTGTCCCAGCTGATTGACCATCCTGAAAATCTAACTAACTGCCTCATAGATATCCACAACTGGATGAATGACTCATCACTGAAATTGAATGGGACTAAGACAGAGGTAATGCTACTCGGCAAGCAATGGACAACTATCCCTCCTACACTATGGCCCGATGTGTTCGGAGAAATCCCCCCCCCTAAATCTGAAATCAAGACACTCGGGGTGTGGCTTGAGCCACAGCTTACGATGAAAACCCAGGCAACCAAAACCTCGGGCATATGTTTTGGACTCATGCGCACGACCCGTAAAATCCTGCCCTTACTCCCACCTATGTCCAGGAAGCTTCTTATCCAGGGTCTAGTGTTGTCCCGTCTGGACTATAGCAATCTGGTCTATCTGGGAGCCCCCGAGGCTACCATCACGAAACTCCAGCGGACACAGAACGCGGCAGCACGCATGATTACCAACACCCCCTCCAGAATATCCGCCAAGCCAGCCCTCAAAACCCTGCATTGGCTCCCCGTGCGCCAAAGGGTGCACTTCAAAGCAATGTGTACGACACACAAGCTTTACAACGGATCTGGCCCAGCGATCCTCAGTAAAATGATCACACCTTATACAGCAACCAGATCACTACGATCTCAAAATGAGAATCTAGTCTGCATCCCCAGATTCAAAAAAGCCCGCACAGGAGGTCGACAATTCTCCGCTCAGGCGGCTAAGGGCTGGAACGCACTCCCTCGTGCCCTCAGACTGGAATCCAACTACCTTGCTTTCCGCAAAAAACTAAAGACCCATCTGTTTCCCAAATAACTCCCTTCGACCGCCTTCCCTCTCATTAGGATTTCAAGTTACATAGCGCGGGGATGCCCTTGGGTCACCAGGCGCTTTAGAAATCGCTAAAATAAAATAAATAAATAAATAGCCAAGGCAAAAATTATCAGTGACAATGGGCACGATCAGTCGGAAGAAGTGTCTTAAATTTAAGAATGTGTTTTATCCTGCAATGAAGGCATTCTGGTCTTGATAGCGTTTGATGGGTCTGCATGGAGAGGCGAGGTATTTATTTATTTGTAGTAACCTTCCCTAGGACCTTATAGTCCGAGTTCAGTAGGGAGAGGACTCTGTACGACCACACTGCCAGTGGGTCATTGCCTGGCTTGGGTAGGACTACAACAGGTGTCTCCAACCAGTCAATCGCGATCTAGCAGTAGCTCGCAAAAATGATCAGAGTACCTCCCAGCCTTGAGATCATTTTTAACTAAGAACTGCATTAAATAAGTGCTGTGTTTTTCTTTGAAAATTAAGGAATGGATATGATTATTTGACATTATTGTCAGGCTGCAGATAGCAGAGCCTGACAATGAGCAGTGCTCCACTCAGATTTATAGATTTATGACCCATGTGGCTCATGGAGGTTCAGAACTGAAGCACTGAGGTATTTAACTCCTAAATAAAAGTAACTGACAACTCAACAGTGGAACATGGGAACAAAAGGATGCTTCTGAATGATCTTTTATGAGAAAAATTAAAAATGAAGGGTTAAATTAATGATTAAGTTAATGCTTCATTTTAATTTTCACCCTTTATAAAGTGTGGCATTTACAAACAGTAGGCATCTTGCTCCCAGTGGCTGGTAGAGACAGTGCCATATTTATAGCTGAAAAACGACCATCATCATTTTCTTTTAAAAGGGAGAAATTAGGGAGTGCCGGAACCTTACATCCTCTCCCCATGGCACTGTCCAAAACTCACTAGATATTGGGAGCAAGTCTTCAAAGATATTGACACTGCTTTCAAAGCTACTATGCCACGATTCCCAGCATACACTATCATGGGGCTCCCAAAGGCATTAACGTCCCCTTAGTGTTCTCTCCAGGATGATGGCCCTGGCACAGAACACAGCTCATCGGGTAATACTCTCACTCTGGGGCACTGAAAAAAACATCAGACCACACTGCTTGGTTGCTTCAACTGTGGTTCCTTTTGGAAATGGGGAAGCTATCCTTGGCGGTCACTCTAGGGGATTCCACCGACTCAGAACTCTGGGCTCCCTTTATTTCAATTCTTTCTAGGAAATTTAGGGAGTTGACCTGCGCATCCTATCTCCGCATCTTACGCCTGATTCCCGAGACTCCCCCTTTAGAACGTTGATGGGTGGTGTTCGAGGTAGCATAGACAGGGCCCCTGGTCGCAAGCTATTTGACCATTGCTTGTCTCCCTCTTTAGTAGCAGCTTGTTGTTCTTCTATCTTGTTGTCTTGTTTTAGTTACTGTACTTAAACCTCAGTCTTGCTTCGCAAGAATACGCTCATAATGCTAACAGCGATCTAAAACACTGAATGAACGTTGTTGGGTTGTAGGCAGCATGTTGTGTCAATCTATATGTGGACTGTATTTTAATAAACAGAATTGTTCCTAAATGGGAGAAATTTAAAGTGAAGAAAAATATGTTAATGAAATATTAAGATTTAATGTTTTTCTATATGTAAATTAAACCAATTAAGTGCTAATATTTTATGAAGCATGTTTCTTCACTTCGAATTCCTCAAATTGAAAAAAATAACTGAATTTCCTGTTACAAACATGGCATCATGTCTACAGGCCACTGCGAGTAGAATGCCTACTGTCTGTAAAAACTGGACATGGAAGAAAATTAAAATGACAAGTTTTATGTAATGCATATAAATATGAAGTTCACTCTTCAGTTCAATCTCTCCCATTTCAAAGTGTCACATTTACACACAGCAGGCACCTTGCTCTCAGCAGCTGGTAAACACTTTCATATTTATAAATGAAAAATACAGATATTTTTTCTTTTGTAAATGGGAGGAATTTAAAGGGCAGAAAAAGTTCCATTAAGTGCAAAAAATGTTCCTTATTACAAACTTTTTGCAGAATATTTTCTGCACTTTAACTTTCTCCCATTCAAAAACAAACTGGTTGTATGTTTGTGTTGTACATGCAATAGTGCCACATATAGCGAAAGCTATTTCCTGTGTCACAGGTACATGAGACACAGGCTCTCAGTCACCCATACACATATACCCTATTCATGTTCATACATCCCTACAGACCATACACTCACTGGCGCAAATGGAAGCCCTATCATAGTACCCCTTATCACAGTATTTTGTTCAAAGCATAGTATGGGGCTCCATTAGGTTTAACGTCAATGAAGCTGGGCGAGGGGTCTGATAACAATGCACACTTTGCTTGGCCTTCGTTAGCTCACAACGATTTTCACTGATCAGAAGTAGCTCTCATTACAGAAAAGGTTGGAAACTCCTGCACTAGACTCTGAAATATGGTTTGTTTTTTTACTGTGTATAAATTTTTGGTGTTTTCAAATTATTCATTTTTCTAATGGTTGCCTTTGCGAAAGGAGGTGACTACATGTCCCCTTACTTACCCTACCAGTGAAAGGACTTGTGACACCCCTGTCCCTTCTCTCTAATCCCCAGTGTTCGCAGGCTATAAATCCTTGATACACATCAGGGAACAATGCCATAGCTGAGTTTGGCCAAAAAGCCAGGCCCGGTGACCAGAATGTACTATGTATTTCCAAAGCATAAACTTAGGGCCTGATTATCACTAAAGCAGTCCCATGGCCCGCTGTTTCCACGATGGTGCAGCGGGCACCTCCGCACCGGCGGTCTGACCACCCTATTACAAGTTGGGTGGTCGGACAGCCATGGGACCGCAGTGTTGTGGCAATCTTGAGGCTGCAATATACTTCGCGGTGCAGCTGCAGCACCGCCAAGCATGTCATGAATTTACTCTCAACCACAGTTTTCATGGTGGTTAGCCCACAATGAAAACTGGGACAGAGAGGAAACAAGGGCCCCCATTTTGCCTCATAGCTATGGTGTGCATGCAGGGGGGCACATTTGTACCCCCTGTGTGCATGCACCTCAGTTCCTGCATAGCAAGGACTGCAGAGTCCATGCCGTGCAGGAACTGCCTTTGAGGCTCCCATTGCGGTGCCCTTTTTCAAAGGCACTGCCGTGGGACTGCCAAAGAAACAGCCACCAGACATGAGAAAACTCGTAATTTGGCAGATGGTGCTCAAACGGCAGTGTGGGAGCCGGGCAGTGGCGTGGCAGCCCCGTTCCTACACAACAAATTAGTAATCGGCCCCTTAGTGAGCCACAGGGAAGGGGATTTAAAGACCCGGCTCTACTAAATGTCCTGCAACTAATATGGGTCAGTGCCTAGTAGATTAAATACATACAGCTGAAATATATGTTGATCTGCAGGTCATGATTTTGAATCCGGTCAAGGCCAACCCAGCCTTCCACAAGGCAGCAGCACATAATGCGTGCTATCCTTTAAAATCTATAGCTACAGGAACGATAGCTGGAGTTTTGCCTTTCGTAATTTCAGTTTGTGCAACTTCGCCAAATATCCCTGGAGATTGGTACTTCTGTAGCTAAAAGAAACCAGTCTGCTGTGACTCCTTTTCTCAAAAAGGTTGTAGGTGAAACAAATCTAACTCATTTCTTTAAGACCGTGTTGAAGACATGGTAAGGTAGACCCTGATCCAGGTTGCCTGCAGGTGGAGTTGGGATAGACCTGTGTCTACAGCTAGGTACCATGGGGTTGCTTTTGTGTGAATGGGTAGGTTTAGTTCTTGCCATGGGGTGCACTTGAGTGCCCCTTTGTTGGTACCTATTAGTTTAGGCTAACACCTTAGGATGACTGCATTCTTTACAAGTGTCTGGTCCTGAAGCCTGAATTCAAGGCAAACTTGTGCTTGGCTGAGCAAGTGAGGGAATTGAAACAGTGATCTAAACAACTTTTGTTTAGCCAGGAATCAAAATGGCCTGGGAATGCTTCAGGGCCATACTTGAGCACTGGAGAGAACTTTACGCTAATTACATTATCAAAGGGTTTGAAGGTCTGCCACAATATGTTTTTAGATAGTTTCAAAGAAGCAAACGTTAAGGGCGCAATTTTAATTTTTAGTGAAGTAAGATATGCTGATGCTGAATCATTGGAGTGAAATGAGACCCCAAAGTACATATAAATAGTAACACACACTCCATGTACTATTGATGAAGAATAGTAAATCTATACTTTTTGGAGCAAATATTTACATTCACAATATTTTGGTTGTCAACGTTTTGGCGACAATATAGATGGTATGTCTGTTACTGATATGCTGACATATAGTCAAAGTAAATGTGTGTTATTAAGCATTATTTGAAATATGATTTCATTTATTGCTGTAATTATTATTATTATGAAATTCTTTGTCACTTGTTAAACACATTCAGTAGATTTATTCCTGGGCTGCTTTCCACTCCTGCCTGTCAGTGCTGCACTCTGCTGTGCAGTAGGTGCACACAAACACTGGTCCAAGGGCCTGATTTAGAGTTTGGCGGATGGACTAAAGGCAATCAGAGTAGTGGAGGACTCTGTCTGCCAACCTCCCATTACTCTGCCTGCCAGATTTAGAATTCACACTAATGGCCCTGCAGTGATCTCTATGGGTTTGTATGAACTGCCATCACAGTGGTTCATAAAATCAATCAATCAAGACATTTCTAGAGCGTACGATTGCCGGCGAAGGTGTTCTAGCACTAGCGTGGTGGCCCTATTTCTGACCTAGACAACAGATTACCAAGTAAATATTCAGGTTTTGATCAGCTTTCTGAATTGACTGAGGTCTGTGTTATTGTAAGAGAAACTGGTAGGCTATTCTGTAGGTCGCCTGTGCCGAAGACGCTCTGCTGCCTGTCCGAGAGAGTCTGAGTTTCGGCTGCATCATAAGATTAACTTCGGCAGAACACAAACAGCAGTACCTAATAAACATGCCCCAAGGTACACCCATCCAACCTTATAGAAAGCCCTATAAACAAATCACAAAGATTTAAAGAGAACCCATTTAGTCACAGGAAGCAAATGCAATTCGTTTTTTGCGCAGAGGTGACCGATGAAACTCGTGGAAGTGAGAGGGCCAAGTGTGCTAAGATTTTTGAATACACGAGAGACGATAGATCAAATAGTCTGGAGAACCAAGGACCAACAAATTCTCCTAGTCTAATTGACTGAGAATGGTGGCTTGGATGATCAATGATCTGTGTTCAGTAGGAAGGAGTGGTAATAACTTCTGAAACACTTTAAGTAGTAAAGAGCAAGTGGATGCAAGACTATTCATATGGGAGGCCAATGATCATCCACTATCAAAGAAGAACCCAATGTTTCTGATCGCAGGAGATCCCACAATGGGAAAAATCCAATTTAGGAGCAAAAAGTCAGACAAAAGGCCATTTAAAAGTTAGGTGTGTGTCTGTCATTGGTGACAGATGCTTACATTCAAATTTTAAAAAATGTTGCTTTTTTAAAAGTAAATCTTAATGGCCCTGACACCATGGGTGGAAAAGTAAATCTTAATGGCCCTGACACCAGGGGTGTTTTCATCCATGGTATGGGGGATCATCTTTTTTCATTTTACATCCCCCCTGCGCCCGGATATTTTAGTCCATCGGCGTCAACCTGGCAGTCTGCCGAGACCTACGTTTGGCTGGCAGGCCGCAGATTTAGCAGACACAGTACTCCATCGCTGTTGCTTAGAGTACCATGTCCATCAAACTTTAAATTGGACCCTAAATTCTACTAAAAATCTGTATAATTACATTAAAGTTTCTGAACAGTATTCGAATGAACTAGCTAAATTAGTACATGCAACAAACTCTCAGCAAGCATTATGTTGCAGGTCTTGGATGCCCCCAATGACATGCTATGTACATGCATTAGTACATGCTATAAAAAGTCAGAAAACATAATTATTTGCGGTTAATAGCTATCCCTATGACATGCTATGTAGCAAAGGTATGGGATCAGCAGGTGATTATTTTTTTTAAGTTAAAGTTTATCACAATATCCTATTTTTGATCCTTTCACTTTGTGAAGTTTCCTTACTGTCAGCGGCTGGTGAGATGTAGGAGTGGAGAAACTGTTAATCAACTCTGAAAATTTCTCAGGTGTTGATGCTAAAGAGGGAAGCAACACATTTAGGGCATGTAACAACCCATCTCACACACACACACTTCACCATACTATGCAAAATAGCACTTCCAACTTATTGTATGACTTAATTCCTAGAAATTTACAGCAAATTCTATTACTTTGCTGTAAAGTTGGGAAACTATTTTTCTGACTGAAATGCTAGTGAAGGAAGAGGAAGGGAAGCCCTTAAACGTAGTGCTATTCTAATCTGAAATGCTTCCTAGCAAAAAGTCAGTAAAATGCAATGAAGTGTGTGTGGTAATACACAATGAGAGGAGGGTGGTTTGTTGCTTTTTTGTTTGTCATGGGAGAAATCTTCCAACCTCCACCAACTCGACAACTGAGCTGCCAATAAAGGTGGAAGAGATTTCTCCTCCAAATGTGGTAGGAGCCATTTGGGTGGAGAAATATTTTGGTGGAAAATCAGTCAATGCTTATGAAAATTGTGCAGCAACTGTGAGCAGGGAGAGTGTTTCGCAAGTGGCGGTACATCGTCTCTCTGGCTTATTGAGGGCTATCAAACTATATTAGGAACACCAACTACATTTATGATTTCCTTTGAGTCTGCCACATCCGTCATACTCTTTATGCAGGTTAAGTCTTAGGGAGCCACCTGGGCCAGAAGTGGTGAGGTACTAGTGACTGTAGATTGGGTGACTGCTCTGTCACCATGTTTGTCAAAGTCAGCTTCAGACCTTGACTAAATCCATGGCAGAGCTGGCAGAGTCTCTAACAGTGACATTCCCCCACCTAACACACTTTAAATAAAAGTTTATACCCTATGAATCAGGCCCTTAGTTTCCAGCACTGATGGTTGTTGCATCAGATGACTAAACACAAACATATTGGATTGGCCTGTATCAACCAGCCAGACTGTCTGATTTCAGGCAAAAAGAGGGACAATCAGCATAATGTCTTTCAGGTCCTGCCTTCAGCTGTAAACATTTGGAAGGAGATCATTTAATCTGTCTGTAGGAGATCCACTGATCATGGTCTGAGAGTCTACTGAATCGCGAGAAAGATTGAAGGTAGAGGACCCCAGTTGCTGCTCTCGTTGGAGCTCTGAGAAAATCAATCTTCTGGATCTGCTGGATTTTCCAGCTGTGTGTATCACTTTTATTGTGATCTGACTAATCTTGTAATTCTCATTCTTATAAGAAAGTTACAATGCACTGAGAACCCTCAATCTGTTTATATACTACTGAGGGACCAGTCTCCATTTTCACAATCACAGGGAGAAGCCTATTCTGTCACTGGACCTACTGTAAACAGCAACAAATCCTGAAAAGTATGGGTATAAAGCAATAGAAAGATTTCACAACGTTGCCCTCCTTAGCAATCAAGCCAAACCCTTCTTCTGTCTTTATCCATTTATTCTAAAAGTGAAAACCTCTTGGTCAAAAGTGCATGTCGCCTTTACTGCGGAATGGAGCTCTGAGTAGTTGTAGGGCTATACTGCCACCATGAATCATCAGAATGTAGACTCAAAGGGAGGTATTTACAATAAAATGTCGAAGCATGGTCTTACTCCAAAATTGGTAATGCCGCGTTCCAACATTTTTTAAATGCAGGGATGTAACGAAAAATACGGCACATCCCTGTGTTTCCCCTAGCGCTGGAGCCAAAAAAGCAGCCTAGAACCAGCGCAGACACCCTTGCACCATGTTGAAAAGGTGCCTGCACTGCAGGGGCATTGTTTATGTGCAGCAAGGGACACATTCCTAACACATAAACAATCTTTAAAGGCGGTTTGCTGTTTCTGTCTGTGTTGCAGAATGCAGTACACGTAGAAAGAGCAAAATACGAGGAGAAATTAATAATTTCTCCTCGTATCACCATACTAAGACCTGGTTTTACCTTGTCTTAATTTTTGGTGCTGCCTCATCCTTGTAAATATGGGCAAGCATCAAAAAGCAATGGGTGTTGTGACGGAACGCCTACTGCAACCCCCATTGAACATCTTTCTCACGGTAAGTGAAGCGTTAAAAAGGACCTTATTCACAAGGTGACAATAAGCCACGTTAAGTGGCTTAACGTTGCCGTGCAAATAAGGAGAAGGGGATATCGCCACCAGAAGGACACTAAAAGTGACATTATGTTGGCGATATCCCCGTGTAAATATGCCCCAAAGGCTTTTCATAGGTGTGCATAGGTACATTTGGGAATGAAGGAAGAGAGTTGCCTGTCTCTTTATTTAGAATGCATCAGGGGAGAAAACAGACTCCCTCTAGAATCTCTTATGTTCTCTCTTTGATTATGTACCCTCCCTAGAAAGTTGGTCTTTTATTGAAGAAGAGCTCACTGATCAGTGTGGAATAACTCCTTCCTCTGGTTAATACCCAGACAAATATACATGTATGTCTATTGAAATGACTTCACGTTCAGGCAGGCAATGGGAATTGTGGTTCAACGGGATGGATTTATGACTATCACCTACCAGCTAACCCCCCATCTCACAGCGGTGGTGCAGAGATGGAAGGTCTCACCTTGACAGAACAGATGGAGAAGCGCAGAACACAAGCCTTCATGTCTCTATCAGCTCTGTACAGGGGTTTGGTAGGCACCAGAACAGAAAGAGAATAGAACTGGGATCATCTCAATTGGTGATATTTCCTGTTAACGTGAAACAACAAGGACTCTGTGACGTATTTGACCAATACCTAGCTGAGGAAACTAGGACAAAGCACAAAGAGGAGCTGTGCTATGTAGAATGAGTGAATGTGTGCCTAAAATGCAGACATAGGAAATACGTTTTAGTAATTGGATAAAGCTTTGAAAGGGGATACAGAAGAACCCAAACATTTAATTTCACCTTGTTTCACTTTAGATGATAAAAAGATCACCTCCCTGATGAGACAGACAAAATGGCTCCTTTGCTGTTGTAGGCTTGAAGCAAAATTGGGGAAGAGCTTGAAACACATGACTTTTACTGCATCAAAGACACCCTGGAATCCCCTGTGATCATAAGATGGGCAGTCCAGTGACTGTATTTTAAATGTGTGACTGGCATGATGATAAAATGCCCTGAAACTAGTCCAATAGCACTTAGAGGCACATTTTGGAAGACCAATTTATCTGTGAATCTTAATATTCTTGGATTTTGAGAAAGAGTTAAAAACTGCCAACCTTTAGTTATGCTTTCTTTAGTTAGAAATAAACCCCTTTATCTTTTCCCGAGACATTTTCACTGTCATGCTATAGAATCAATAGTAATAACAGAGAAATAGGATGTCGCATTTGGCGATACAGCGGGTGCAACTAAATTCGTTTTATTTATTTGTGTGTGTACTTACCTCTGTGCAGTCATATTCTGGAATTTACTACCCGCCACCCTGCCCCTCCCCTGCCCCACGTCAGCGCACGGCAGCACTCCCACCACGTGCCGCTACTGGTTGAATCCATCATCGTTCTTTAGCTCACTTCACCACCTCAGTTCAGACCCAGCTATATGCAAATCAGTCTTGACCCTGTGCATCATGGGAACAGTCCAGACTGAACTGCCAAGCCAGGTCTTCCCTGTACCGGAAACAAGCATCCTGGGACTGGTTTCGGGGTAACATCCTTCATCAGCCAAGCTAGCTGGAAACCAGTGACATATTGAGTGAGGAACCCACGTCTGGGCATACCCTGCTAACTTAGGGCTAATAAAGCAAACACAAGGAGATGATGGACAGAGCGCCAAAACTTTTCAGATGCTCCCCCCAGTCACAGTGCTGGGTTGAATCCATCATCGTTCTTTAGCTCACTTTTCCACATCAGTTTTGACCCAGCTATATGTAATTCAGTCTTGACCCTGTGCCTCATGGGAACAGTCAGCTTTTTATAGTTTGCAGTGCTCTGGCCATGGGTTCAGGGCAGGTGACATTGTAAATTGGACCCTAAGTTTGGACAAAGACATAACTGCTAACAGGATAATCTTTGCGACCTGGCCCCTGTATGTCTGGTTGCAGACGGGGAATTTGCAAGTTGCTAGATAAAAATGTAGCATTTTTCTCCAACAACAAACTGACAGATAGATGGGTACAGTTAATGCTACAACCATGCATGCTATTTAGAGGTGGCAAGTTGGAATACCATCAGGGCAAACTTTGCATTTTAATTTTAATGAAAAGCGCACCATTGAGTTGGAATTGTAAAACCTACTGTTTAAGCACCAAGAAACAATTCAAGGGAGTGTGGGGGATAGACATGACTACCACAACACATTACTGCTACTGAGAGTAGCCCTCCAGAGAAGGTGTGCAAGAAATGTATGTGTTTTTTAAGATGATCAACTACTGCTGCCTGGTTTTCATTTCCTCTTATCAAACTATGGCATCATTTACAGTAGCAGTCGGCAACATTAAAAACTCACCATATATGTGTTGTGTTTGCTGGTGCGCAGTCTTGCGGTTTTTCTCTTCTTCTGGTGCTCTCCTCGGCGGGGACGGGGGCAGAAAGGGAAGTACTTCCTCCCTTGTGCAAAGTGAAAACAACCAATCCCAACCAATTCTGGAGCAGCAGCGCAGCTCCAGGATTGGTTGGAGCAGGCTAACCCAGGCCTGCTGGGCTGGGGGCTGCTGCAATCCCTCGCCTGTTTCTCAGCCCTGGGATTGCGCACTGGCAGGGGCTGAAGTAATAGTCCAATTGCACTAATCAGCTCCGCCCCTGCTCTTGACTTGTAACAGCGCGAGCCTGCGACACATAATAAAATGGTATTTATTACCATTTTATTAATTTGTGTGCCTGCTGCCTCACATATGTGGCAACGATCCTCCGCCATGACGGAGAAGCCTATGCTGGTCATTCACATTCTTAAGAACATTCATTAGATGTGCATTAGGAATATCGATGGCAGAATATTGAAGGGTCACAATATTGTGACAAGAATATTGAAGTACCAAATATTGAACGGTTAGTTTGTATAGATTTTGTATACCTAACTACAAATATATGTATCAATATATATCTATATCTATCTATCTATCTATCTATCTATCTATCTATCTATCTATCTATCTATCTATCTATATCTATATCTCTCTCTCTATATATATATATATATATATATATTTATTGTTTACCAATCCAATTCCTTCGGATGAAAGGAAGGCACTGACACCGTGACTTAGACTCAAGGAAATATTTTAATCCAACATGCCTTACAGACGCGTTTCGGCGGAAGCCTCCGCCTTGCTCACTTAACTCTGCTGTGAATGGCATACATTTTTATACTGCATTACATGCTGACACATCATGGGCTCGTTCATATTCAATGATAGGCTGTTGGTTGTTATGACAACGGGTGAGTCATGCATGAACATACTATTTACATAGACACAGAAGAGTCTGTAGTTTTTACGCGCACTGTAGTAGATTAGTAACACGTTATTTAAACTACTGATTATTACTCACAACTAGGGCATTTCAAGTTGTAAACACATTGTGTTAGTGCGTAATATCTGTAAATGCAGTTATTAAATTAAATCATATATGCGCGTATGCCACAATTAATGAAACTGGTCGCTAATAGACTTGTATTCACGTTCCATTGTGCTACGTTACTATGCTAAACCAGTCATGTTATTTTGCTCCAGTACAATTACAATGATATTTAAAGAAACAATAACAATTCAAGGTAATGCTACCTATGACATTATCTCCAAGTGGACATAATTACCGCTGAGCAAAATATTGCACAAAGAAAATAGTCATATACGTTTCTAACTTCCAAATGTGTGACTATAGCTCTATTTACATACAGTCATGTCTGTGTCAAAAATAATGTATTAAATAATAAACAACCAGCTTTAAGCGCTCTTAATGTGTCCCAAATACAAAATTAAGTGTATGTTATATAGATACAGAGTTAAAAATTGGAATGGGAATGTCTTGTCGGGTAGGGCTCATCTAAGGATTTATAGGTGGACAGTCATAGCTTCGTCTGAGTTTAATCCATTCGGGATTTTTGAATTTAGCAGGATTATGTATCTTGACTCAAGACGTCTTAAGGCAAGTCTGCGGTTCCCTCCCCTTGGATTTTTTGGGACACTGTCAATCACATAATAGGAAATGTGTTTGATATTCCCATCATGCATGGTATTAATGTGTCTGGCCACAGGGTACGTTAGGTCATTATTGGTGATAGCGCGCAAATGCTGCAATATCCTCACATGTGCTTGGTGGATAGTGCTTCCCACATAGCGCTTGCCACAGCTGCAGACCAGTACATATACGGCATATTCCGTTTTACAGGAATAGCCGCCCCTAATGGTGTAGGGTTTGTTCCTGAATGGTACCTGTACCTCCTTCATGTTAAGCCCTTGTTTGCAGGCTTTACACTTAGTGCATTTCTTAAAGCCTTTCTGCGGTGGGGGCCACGTGACTGGTTTTCTTAGTGTAGGGGAATTACACACTAGTTGGTCTCGCATGGATTTTGCCTTTCTAAATGTTATGCTAGGCCTGTTACCACTCAGTTGTCCTATCACAGGGTCATTCTTAATCAAGGGCCAGTGTTTCTGCAGTATCTTTCTGACCTGATTGTGGTACATATTGTAGCCAGTAATCATTCTTGGGGGGTTACCAGTCACATTCGCGGGTGTGGTTTTGGTCTCCAAATCTTTTGTAAATAGTAAATCCTTTCTGTTTTTGGTTTTACACTTGCTTTCAGCTTTTTCGAGGGTTTGTGGTCTGTACCCTCGCTTGCTTAATCTTTCAAATAGATCTTTTTTGGCCTTGGTGACTCCTTCCTCCGTACTGCAGTTGCGCGTCATGCGCAAGCATTCAGCATAAGGAATATATATATATATATATATCCTACTGGCGGTCGCCAGTAGGTAGTTATAGTTAGGATTTTTTTCAATGCAAAATCTCAACATTCTATTGGGAATAACTTTGGCGCTGGTTGAGGAATCTGCCTGAAAATTTCCTCAAATTTGCCTCGCGGCACTTCGGTCCTTCCCTGAACGTTTGGGGGGGATTCGTCAAGCGGGGGCCAAGATAAAAGAGGGGTCCCAAAACGTGTTTGCCCCATGTTAATTTCTATAGGGCGGTCGACCTCACTTTTAGCCCGAACGGCTGAATGGATTTCCACCAAACTTGGCATCATTGTAGGGACTAGTAGCCCGATGTGCCTTTGCTATGTCTCAAGATATGTGCTCCAGTGGATTTTGAGTAATTTAGGTTAAAAAAATATATATATCAATGGCCGCGCCCCGGTACGCGCACCGGGGAGTGCTCCGGGCGCGCTACGCGACTTGCGCGCGGAAAGCTGATTGGCTCTCGAGTGTCTGTAAACATTCGAAACAGTCCGGAGCGGCTGCCATCTTGTGTCTCGGTAAGATCGAGACACAAGAGGATGCAAAAACAAAGGGGGAAATGACCATAAGGGGGCAGAGTAGACCCCCCCGATCCCCTAAGTTTCATGTGGGGGCCATAAAAGGGCCCCGCGGGCAAAAAACAATTATTTTGTTTTCAATTTGCGTGGGGGGAGCGCCCGGTACGCGCACCGGGGAGCGGACCGGGGAGCGTACCATGTTAAAAACCCAGTGAAACAGTAAAATAATAATTTAAAGTGCTTAGAGGTAGTGATGCATTGCTGGAGTGTGTCACAAAAGTGATGCAACTCCATCAATGCATTCTTTCACATGGGGCCAGCCCCAGGTGAAAGGGCCTGCGTCAGTCTTACGCCTGCTGTGAGGCAGGCGCAAGATTTTGACGCAATGGTGTCGTAAAAGTGACGCAGTGAAATCTCATAGATTTCACTGCGTCACTTCTACGACCCTTTCTTGCGTCAATACGCCCCCTTTGCATACATTACACCTGGCGCAGGTATAATGTGAAAGGGCTTGCGTCAGTCTTTTCTTACCCTTACACACCACCGTTCTTTTACTACATTTTCTTCACTTATCCACATTCCCCATGTTCACTCTCCTTCTCCTCATTCTCGTTCCCACACTCACCTTCTTTCAGTCCCCCTACTTCACTTCCCTTCCCCTCTCGTCCCTTTCTTTGCTTTCTCACTCATTTTCATTTCCTCTCCTCTCTCACTGCACTCCACTTCAGTTACTCATTTTGAATTTGATAAGAATATAGCTCTTTTTTGAGAACTGGAGGTAGTTCTAAAAAGAACTGTTTTTTTTTCTTCTTTTTTTATCTTTTTTTCAGAACAAAAACAAAAACAGGGAATGCAGAACTGCTCAACAGGAGCAAAATAAAGGGGACAAATTAGGGCTTGGGAAGGCAGCGGTGTTCTTGCCTCTTGTGTGCAATGAGCTTGATGCTCTGCTCACCATAGCAAAGCAGTTCATCGCATTGCTTGCACTTTATAGTAATGTCACTAAAAACAGGTTGAATGTTCGGAATCATCTCCAATTCCGCTGCACGTCCTCTCCCTGATGTTGTGGCTCCTCCTGTAGATGAAGAGGCACCATCCCTTGGGGTATTACGTGCCAGGTCTCGGACACTCTCCCGGGCATAGTTCTGGGGGTGCCTGCGTTGGACGTGGCGAATCATTGTCGAATTGCCAAAACTGTACTTCCTTTTTGGGTCTCCTCGGGAAAGCACAGTTTGGCAGATTTTGCATTCTACTTTGGGAACATTCACCTTTTTTAATCCTTCAGGCATTGAAAAAAAATTCCAAATAAAATGCTCCTTGATCTTGGGCTGAGGAGGCTCTTCCTCAATGAAGCCATCTGAGTCCTCACTACTGCTGGATGGTCTAGCTGCCATTCTTTCCACAAAATGGTAGGACAGAAAAAAACAGGTCTTGCTGTCTCCAAAGTGAAAGAAGAAATGAAGGAAATGGGTGGGGTTTTCATTAGTTGTAAAAAAAAACTGATAACAACCAATGAAAAGAGTTATTTTAAGGTCACATGACCAGGGCTTTCATCATTTGGAAACCAAAACTGTCCTGAACCAATAAAAAGTGTTATTTTTAGGTCACATGACCCGACGCGCTTACGCTACGTGCCCCGGGGCGCGTCGCGTAAGCGCGTCGGATGCTTACGTTGCGCGATCGCTCGAGTGCTTCCGGGTGCGCTTACGCCGTGCGTATCACGCGGACGCGGCTACGGATACGTCACGATGATGTTTTCGTTCGTGGCAATAGCGCTAACGGGACGCTCACCGGTGCGCGCCCCGGGGCGCGCCGGAAATTGCGCTTTCCGGTGCGCACACCGGGGCGCGCACCGGGAGCGCACCAGGGCAAAAAAAAAAAAGGAAAAAAAAGTGTTATATAAATGTACAATATAGGATTCATTATAAAAAATATTACATTTCATAGGTTTGAGGCCCTATATATAGTTAGGAATTAGCATTTAAAAAACCTATGAAATTCACTGAAAAAAACAGAGGTTTCACACCAGTTATAGTTAGGAATTAGCATTTAAAAAAACAATTAAATTCACTGAAAAAACCATAGGTTTCACACCAGTTATAGTTAGCTGGAAATTTTACTGACATAAAACGATTGAAATTCCCACGTTATAGTTAGTTGGACTCACTATAACTTGCGCGCCTGCAATGCACTGCTGATGACGTCACATATTACATCACTCATGACATGGTCAGTGACATCACTCATGACATCACTGATGACACCATCCTTGTGACAGAGTGACAGACCTCCTTTCAGTGTAATGTAACCCTTGAAACACATATTCAAAAATAGAAACTAACATTTTCAAAAAAATGGAGATACCCATACCACTTACAACAACCAATTCAGTAATACCACCATCTATATACACATCCACTCATTCAGCAACAGTTCTATATAGTCACTCGTACATATACTCACTCATCATATGTAGTGGTACACATATACATCCTGTTACACATTGACAGTCTTCCAAAAGTTACTCACACACATACTCACACATGCAAATAAACTATTGAACATCCATTTATTAGCATATACAACTATACACACACTACCACCTTACTTCTAAGGAAACTTACACATACTTATTCTCTTAAACAATCACTTATAGAAACACATACTTATTTATACAGGAACTCTTACAATCTCTCACTCTCACATATACTCACTTATATACATCAATACTCACATATACTAGATTAAAACATATGTCGTTACTGATAAAGACACTAGTGAGACAGTCATTCACTCACTAACACACACATATACACACTCATCCACCCATACAGTCCTGCACATATGTTGTGTTCAAAACACATACAGAGAGTCAGTCATTGATGCATCTATGTGCTAAGTCATACCCCCACCAAACCATATAGACACTCATACTGATACTAAAAACAACATCTAATAACCCATATACACACACACATGTAGCTACTCACAAACCCATGCAGCCACTTACACACAAAGTGAAACACTAATACATATATTTAAATATTTTAACATTTCTCACTAATATATGTATTCACTAAGATACACTTAATAAGCCAGTTAACCAATCAATTTTTTTTTAAAAAAACATCCATTTAGACACTTATTTAAACATTTATTCTTCCATCGACCTTTACATATACATATATAAAACATATTTATTTTTCAGAAAGACACACATTCACTGAATGGTGTCATCAGTGATGTCATGAGTGATGTCACTGACCATGTCATGAGTGATGTAATATGTGACGTCATCAGCAGTGCATTGCAGGCGCACAAGTTATAGTGAGTCCAACTAACTATAACGTGGGAATTTCAATGGTTTTATGTCAGTAAAATTTCCAGCTAACTATAACTGGTGTGAAACCTATGGTTTTTTTCAGTGATATATATATATATATATATATATATATATATATATATATATATATATATATATATATATATATATATATATATATATATGTATATATATATATATATACATATGTATATATATATATATATATATCATCATATATATATCATCAAGGTACCTACATGTACAGTTAAAACAGCAAATCTATACCTTCCTCTGTGCACTTACATCTTCTATATTTTCTCCAATAATATTCTGGTCACTATACTGTGACCCTTCAATATTCTGCCTTTGGTATTCCCCAGTACAATCATATCTTAGCAGGCACTCGGTAGGCCAGGAACATTAACCTAATTTATGTGCAAAATAAATAAATGAGGACTGCGGTTCTGCTGTTCCTCTATATGGAGGTGTCAATGCACCCCAGGCCTTTGCTGCACCGAGGTGCCTGTCAGTCAGGAATACACAAGATAACGCAAAGGCGAAAGGAGGTTTTAATGATCAACAAAAGCAACCCAGAAAGTGGACTGTCAGGAATCAAATGCAAGTGCAGGAAGCCGGGTACTTTTATCTAAACTTAGGTTCTGGCACGCTTCTTCTTCCTTTGAAATGATGATAAAAGGATGGCAGCGAATTTAAGCTGCATTAAGTGTCACACGGTCTCGTGCTGAAAATGTCTTGGAAGCAACAAATAGAGTCCCTACTTACTTATATTTTCATAAGGAGAAATCACACACAAGGCATCTCACTGCATTTTCAAAATATGGAACAAGGTTTGCATGATATTATCTAATAATTGCCAATGGTTTCTTTACAGCTTGCTCTCATTACGAGCTCCCTGGATTTATCTGCGAGGATACAGTGGGAAAGGGAGGATATACAGATTTTTAAATCTCCCATTGCCTTTCCTATCAATACACCAAAATCCAGGGATTCAGAGTTATTTTTAGGCCTGGGCGGTAAATTCCGATCTGCTCACGGAATTTGGGTAATTTCATGTTCCACGGAGAACGCTGAATTGGCAAAAATTCCGCGATCTGCCGCTTCGTGGAATTTTTTGCTTGTTCACGCTTTCAAAATGCATGTTTGTGAGATATTTTTCCCCTAGCACGTAAACAGTGTTCGCGAACAGGAAAAAAGCATTACGAACGGGCGGAACGAGCAATTCCGTATGTTTGCTGAACTTTTGCGTGCTCGCGTTTCGCGGAGCATTGCATAGCGCGACTACGCAAATTCCGCCCACCCCTAGTTATTTTCCCTGAAAGGGAACCAGCCCTTAGACCCGCAAAAACTGGTTTCAGTTCCACATGGGTGTTCCCTTTTCGGGGGAAATTTTCCAGATCCACACCCATTTTCCACCTACTTAATTCAGGTGGTAGATGGGTGCAGGGGCTATTTTGAACGCAGAAGTGCAGGTGAAGAGAATAGGGAGAGCCGAGTAGATGTTGGAACAGCTTGGGGGGCATTTGCTGTTCCCCACACTGTCTAGGAATATGGTGGATGGGCGCAGAATATGCTTCCATCCCCGCAGCACCCTACAAGGCTCTGGATCAGGTGTTTCTAGGCCTAAATACGTTAGTTTTAGATCCAGTTATTCCAGGCCCGGAAACACACGCAGAGCTGCACTGGGAACTCAAAGCAGCCCAGGCAATTTTGTTTTTAAACTGGTTTACAACAAGGGGTGGTGAGGGACAGAGTCTCTGAATTAAGCAGAAAGCTCTCACCCAGTCAAGAGATCAGGGCTACATCCAACACCGTTTTTTAGCTCACTGCACCATCCCAGTTTCAGAACCTGGCTGTATGCAAATTAGTCTGTTCCTGTCCCAGTGCATGATGGGAACAGGGCAAACCAAACTACAAAAGCCAATTCTTACACTGGGAAGGAAACAAGCTCCCGGGGACCGGTTTCTGGCATTACAGCCGTCTTCGGCCCGGTTTGCTTGAATCCTGATGGTGCAATGAGCAAGGGTCTCACATCTGAGAATACCCTTCCACGCTTAGGGTGGACAAAAATATTTACAACAAGGGGTGGTGAGGGACAGAGTCTCTGAATTAAGCAGAAAGCTCTCACCCAGTCAAGAGATCAGGGCTAGATCCAACACCGTTTTTTAGCTCACTGCACCATCCCAGTTTCAGAACCTGGCTGTATGCAAATTAGTCTGTTCCTGTCCCAGTGCATGATGGGAACAGGGCAAACCAAACTACAAAAGCCAATTCTTACACTGGGAAGGAAACAAGCTCCCGGGGACCGGTTTCTGGCATTACAGCCGTCTTCGGCCCGGTTTGCTTGAATCCTGATGGTGCAATGAGCAAGAGTGGTCTGCTTAATTCAGACACTCTGTTCATCACCACCCCCTTTTCTGAATCGTTTTTGGCCACTATAGGTGTGGCAGGGTATACTCAGACATGAGTCCCTTTCTCACTGCTCCATCAGGATTCAAGCAAGCCGGGCCGAAGACGGCTGAAATGCCAGAAACCGGTCCCCGGTAGCTTGTCTCCTTTCTGGTGAAGAATTGGCTTGGTAGTTTAGTCTGCCCTGTTCCCATGATGCACTGGGCCAGGGACAGACTGATTTGCATATAGCCAGGTTCTGAGCTGGGATGGGGCAGTGAGATAAATAACGGTGATGGATCAAGCCCTGATCTTTGGACTGGGTAAGAGTGGTCTGCTTAATTCAGACACTCTGTTCATCACCACCCCCTTTTCTGAATCGTTTTTGGCCACTATAGGTGTGGCAGGGTATACTCAGACATGAGTCCCTTTCTCACTGCTCCATCAGGATTCAAGCAAGCCGGGCCGAAGACGGCTGAAATGCCAGAAACCGGTCCCCGGTAGCTTGTCTCCTTTCTGGTGAAGAATTGGCTTGGTAGTTTAGTCTGCCCTGTTCCCATGATGCACTGGGCCAGGGACAGACTGATTTGCATATAGCCAGGTTCTGAGCTGGGATGGGGCAGTGAGATAAATAACGGTGATGGATCAAGCCCTGATCTTTGGACTGGGTAAGAGTGGTCTGCTTAATTCAGACACTCTGTTCATCACCACCCCCTTTTCTGAATCGTTTTTGGCCACTATAGGTGTGGCAGGGTATACTCAGACATGAGTCCCTTTCTCACTGCTCCATCAGGATTCAAGCAAGCCGGGCCGAAGACGGCTGAAATGCCAGAAACCGGTCCCCGGTAGCTTGTCTCCTTTCTGGTGAAGAATTGGCTTGGTAGTTTAGTCTGCCCTGTTCCCATGATGCACTGGGCCAGGGACAGACTGATTTGCATATAGCCAGGTTCTGAGCTGGGATGGGGCAGTGAGATAAATAACGGTGATGGATCAAGCCCTGATCTTTGGACTGGGTAAGAGTGGTCTGCTTAATTCAGACACTCTGTTCATCACCACCCCCTTTTCTGAATCGCTTTTTAAACTGGGGCCTGATATTGCAACACCACTGCAAAACCGGCCCTATAGTAACAAGAAAACACCCCCCACCATTCCAGCCTCCCAGGAAAACGCCTGATGCCCGCTACGGCCAGTCCCGCTCTGAACACACGGCGACTCAGAATGGCTCAGAGGTACCACTCTGGGACACTCGTAATGAGTGGCTATATCTGTTTTCTGAAACTAAAGTGGAATCACATGCTGATTATGGATATGTTTGTTGACCATTAATGTTTATAATTTGTTAACAATATTCATTGTTATTCCTATACTCTGTGACACTGGCCCATTTATACCACCACCAACACACTGATTAATGCAGAAAAGCATTACATGTTCACACCTGCTTTTAAGTGTGACACAGATCAAAACAAGTGCTGACAGAGTGAAACGTGATCCACTCAGAAGCTTAAGGTGACACAAAAAGGATGCAAACTTCTTGGCAGATAGCAATTCCATTTAAACACATCACTCCACCAATGACACTTACTTAGCCAGTACACATGTCTGCATTCCGGCAATGTCTTAAAAGGATTTGGTTACCAAAAAACTGTTGGCACTGAGACAGAAAGGGACATAACTAATTACCATTCTAGGTAAAATACTGCGACGTTTTGAATAGTAAATTACAATCCAAGCAATCCTTGAATACAGCAAAAGCCACTCCTGTCTCTTAGTCAGAGCATAGCTCTAATATAGAGTATTTCAATATTTTTCTTTACTTGGTATCACATTTTGTAATAGGGTTATTTCAGAGTGCTAAACAAAACCGATAAGATTGTGTTGGGCAAAGTTCAAGGAAAATTCGAGCACAGCCAATACAGGGATAATCCCTATCTGACACTCTCCAGTTACTGCAAATCTACTCAGGTCTGAGGGCCCTTCTGCTCAGTGACTGACTGCTATGCTTCATCTTCTTGAAGGATCTCTTTGCTGAATCAAGTGTGAAATGGCTATTCGGGGATTTCTGGCAGTGCTGTAGTAGACAACCACACTTTACAGGTTGCTTGGTACTGTGTTACAATATATATGGAGCAAAGGTTGTAATGTTTTGGATTTAGGAGGACATTTTAGGTTTGACATTTTAAGTTTGACTCATAGGGAGTGCCCTGGAAAGTTACGGCCAGATAGGATAGGATAAAATAGGATGTGAATTTATTCAGCGCGAATTGCTGCCCGGAGGCGTCCAAGCGCTAAGAGTACCATGAACCCGCAAGAGAGCCAAAAAGGGAGGCTAGGTTAGAGTTAGTTAGGCAGGATGAAATAAAAAGGTTTTCGCCACGCTGAGCCATTCTGAGTAGCCCAGTGTTTCCAGGCTTAGAATTACTGGGTCTCCAAATACTGGACCTGATACTACAGGTACCAGCAAACATTGGAATTAGACCTGGATGCAGGGCTGGTGGGGCTGCAGGCATCCACAGAGAATTCCCCCGCCTGCCCTCCTCATGCATAATGGAGTAACATGAACAGGAAACTTCAGTGTTGGTGTTAGCAAGCTGGCACTAAGAAATGTGGCTGTCCCAGTGCCGAAAAGCCAGCAGCCCTCTGGAGGCTGAACCAAGGACTAAGGGTTTCTGGCAGTATAGCCAGCTGAGGCTCCACTGTCAAAGTTTAAAGTTCAAAGTTTATTCTGATTGCATGATGAAATAAAATCATTGCAAACATAACAAGACATAAGAGCACAAAAATATAAAAGAACTTCACCAAACAAGTTAAAATAAAATACCACAGACAATGAAAAGGCATCTTTCAAAAGGAATAAGCATTGTCTCATGATGAAAAGTAGACAAATGCTACATATGCAATTTTCTTTTGATGACATTGAGAATTGCTGTTGGGTCTGGGCCAGAAAGATACTTAAGAAGGTGCTGGAAGGAAAAGGTAAGAGCCTTAGCTGATGTAGACAAATCATCCATATGTGGAGTTAGAAGGCAAATTTAATTTATCCATACTGCTAAATACTTGATATTAGATGCTCTATCAAACTTCTGGCCGTTTACAAACCATGCTCCTTTTTTGATTCTCTTATTACCAAAAATTAAGATCTTAGGGCCCGATTACGCTGGTGGGGAGCCCGCCACCGTCAGCCTGTCGGTGGCAGTTTCCCCGCCATCGTAACCAACTTTACCACCCACCATATTATGATGGGGGGGAAGTGTGGCAATTGTAAAGACCAACTGACACACATCCGCTGGGCTCCTTGAGCCCGCCATTGTGGCGAAGGGGCTCGTAGTCCCTACTATGGTGGCGGTACATACCAGGCACTGCCGTAGGGATTACGATGTCCCTTTCCGCCTGCCTGTTCTTGGTGGTTAACCCGCCATGAACAGGCAGGCAGAAAGGGACTTCGGGGCTTGTAGCGGGCCCCCCTTGCCCCCTGGATTGCAGACATGGGACCTGGGGGGCATCTATGGTGCCTCCTACATATCCCTGCACCATGTGGCAGGCACTGAATGGTGCCTGCCACGTAGTGCAGAGATATGTATATTGTCCCTTTTTTGCATTGCGGCGGATGCAGCACCCACCACAATGCAAAACATACTCAACGTGAACGCCTTGGTGGCGGTCGCATCGTAATTCATACTGTGGGACTGCAGCCTTGTAGGTGGGCAGTCTCAAATAGGAAACAATGGCATATGGACTGAATTGGTGCTGATTTTATTAATCTTGCAATATTCGGCCAGGTTTATCAGCGCTCTTTGGATACCAATTATATTTTGGTCCAAAAGTATTCTGTCATCAGCTTATTGTAGCATATGCACCTTCTTTCCATGGAGTTTCAGTGGAAAACAGTTTACTCTGGTAATGTGGCCATTCAGGTCTGCAAGGTACAAATTAAAGAGTAAGGGGGCCAAAATACAGCCTTGCTTAAGACCATGGTCAGTATGAATCTTAACTGAATACGCCCATTTACTGGACGCATGTATTTGTATAAAGACTCCTAATGACTATCAGTAGATGTGACGGAATACACCATACTGTCAGTTTGGCCCACAGCAAGTTTCTGAATTCTTTGTCAAAGGCAAATGCTAAATCAATAAATGTGCTATAGAGCTGTCCAGTCCCCTTTTTGTCGCATTATTAGTGAGGTCCGACATAGACACTGAATTAATCTAGGTGCGCTGCTCCTTGTGATTTCCAGTCTGTGTGGCTGGAATTATTTTATTGTGTTGTGCCTAATCCTCCAATTTCTTATGGAGAATTTTCGCATTACAATTCACTTCCACACCCAAAAGAGCAATGAGTCTGAAATGTTCTGGCTGGTTCAGCTTGCCCTTTTTAAGATTGGGACTAGGTGGTATCCTCGCCAGCTACCCAGCACCAGGTTGTTTTGCAAACAGATTTTAAAGAGACGGATCAAAAAGGTAGCCCAATTATCACTTGCTACCTTAAAAATACATGGCAGAAGGCTGTTGGGATCAGGGGCACCTGCAGAGCGGATCGTTGCCAAGGCATTCTAGACTATTTTGTACATAATTTGATTCAAAGGACAGCCTGCAAGGCTGAGCATGCTATCAGAGTGTTAAAGCAGAGAACTGGTCATCATTTAGAGTGTATATGTATCCGACACTCAAAAGGAGGTCCTTAGTCTCGATCTCCTCTGAGCCACTACACTGTATGACAGTAGCACTCAACGTTATTCCACTCTACTGTACGCTACTTCACTGTATGCCACTACACTCTACATCACTTCATTTTCTGCTATTCCACTGTACGCTCCTCCATTCCACTGTACAGCACTCCACTATACGCTATTCCACAGTACTTTATTACACTGTATGCCACTACACTCCACCTCACTACGCTCTAGCCCACTCCACTCAACAACACTACTCTCTATGGTATTCCACTCTGCAACACTCCACTCTACGCCACTAGACTGTACGCCATTCTAGCCTTCGCTATTCTACTGTACGCTCTTACACAGTACCTTAGTCCACTATACACCAATCTTTTCGACGCTATTCTACTGTACGCCACCACACTTTATGCTATTGCACTCTTTCTCTCCACTTTACGCCACTCCACTCTACCCACACTCCAGTGTACGCTACCCACTGTATGTCACGCCAGTATACACCACTCCACTTTACATCACTCCACTCTGTGCAATTACAATTTACGCCACTACGCTGTACCTCACTACACTCCACTGTACACGCTCCACTCTATGCCACGCTACTCTAAGCTAATCCACTATACACCACTCTGCTCTAACAGACTCAAGTGTAAGCCACTGCACTGTACACCACTCCATTGTACGGTATTGCACCATATGCTGCCCAACTGTACGACCTAGGAGGCAGGGTATTCCTACCCTGCTCCCTGATGTAATTTTTTAATACAAGTTCAGGAAAGGGGACTAAGACATGGGACCTGTGCTCACTCGTGCCATTTGAATCAAGCTATACCTGACTACTGAACCCATGTCAAGGCGAAACCAGTCCTAGGTTGTTTGTATTCCGGTTCAGGGAGGACCTGGCTTGGCAGTTCAGGCTGGACTGTTCCCATGAGGAGCAGGGTCAAGACTGATTTGCCTATGGATAGGTCCAAACTGAGGTGGCATAGTGGGCAAAAAACGATGGACCGGGATGCGGCCCAAAGCGATTGCCAGCAGCTGAGAACAATTCAAGCATTCCATCCATTACCTTGTTGTTGTTGCAGTTGCTGCGCTACTGTTGAGCACCTCTTGCTGATGCACCTGCTAGAACATGGAGCGCGTGGCTTGAGAGTGTACACTGGAGAGAGGCTCCCTCTGCACTCACCCAGCTTCTATTCTTATGTTGGAAATTACCTATCTGTTGTACAATGAAAATGTATATATTGAACCCATAGTAGTATTCACTAAAACATGACTCTAATGCAAGCAAATCAGGCTAACTACCAGTGCTCACCCAAGAGGACTTGGTGGAAACACATTCATTCACCCTTTGAAATACCAGTTAGAGCATATTGACATAGGCATTAGGATAAAGCTCAGACTGCTTACAACAGATAAGTTGGTCGCGAAGATTCTGTTATTTAACCCCTTTGATGCTCATGATGAGCTCAGCTCGTCATGCAGTACACTGGTTGTGTGCTTATGACGAGCTGAGCTCGTCATTAACAATGGGGATCATCAATATGCAGCACAGGAGGGGAAAACCTCTAGCAGCCAAGGTGTTAAAAAATACATGTACAAAAAAGTCATGGATAACAGAGAGCCAGCGGGCCCTGTCACTTGTGGGCCATCTCGTCTGCACCATGACAACAACAGGACAAGGACGCACGGATTCACGGAAAATGGCGGCTCGAAAGAGTAGGGTTCAGTTCATTTCTAACTTAATCAAAATGTAATCAAGCAGAATGAAAGCTGTCTCCGCCTCATTTAACTTCGGCCCTCGGTACTGACAGACTTTAATCTCGCGTCTAAACGGCCTCAGATGGTGGGAAATATCGCGGCTAGTTCCTGTCACAGCAGCTCTCAGGTTTGATTACTAATGACGGCTTGACATTTCCGAGTGGGGACTGGAGAATGTCGGTGATGGAGAGGGGGCGCTGGCCTCTTCACGTTACTGCAGCTAACTGCAATGAAAAGTGGCCATAGAGAATCTTCCTTCTCCCGCCATTTGCTGATTGCGAGGCTTGATTGCGCGCGGGTTTGATTGCTGCAGTCACTTCTCACGTACTAGGATTAAATACAATCAAAGAGATTGTATTGGAAGCTCCGAGCCTTAAAAATACTGCGTGGTTTGAAAATTGTAGGCCTTTAGGAGTGTGGCGTATGTGAATCCTGAAACTGCATGCACTTCAGGATGGCAATGCTCTCCGTGGAGGAAGTGAGACTGCGTCATCGTAACATGGAAAGTAAGAGGACATTAGTGGCTGCAAGAGCTGAGACCTCAACCATTAAAGCGTTAGGGCCATGCGGCACCGGAGCATTACTTTTTTGATGTTCCAGTGGCGCAATGTACCCTGCCATATTTACAGAGCCAGGTAAAGCCAATTTACGTGGCTTTTCGTGGCCTTGTAAATATGAGCCACTTTCACGCAGAACAATGCGTGAACAGTGCATGCCATAGGTGTTGCTGTGGCTGTTCCCACGTAACACCCATGGAATCAGACACATTCCCAGATTTACGAGAAATTGTTACCCTGGGAATGCCTCAGAATCTAATGCCACCCCAGGGGTGGCATTAGGGAGGCACTATGAGGATTTTTTTATTTTTTATTTCTCTTAGTTTTTTTCCTTTTCTATGTGTTCTGCAATCGACTGAATTGATTGATTTTTTGTAGGGAGGTGCTCTTTCCTGAACAAAATAAATCAGCCCCTCAATGCAGGCACACTTGCACCATGGTGCAAGGGTTCCTGTGGTGGTGCATGGCAGCCCATTGTGCGATGGCACAAAGAAAAAGGAAAGGAATGCACCATATCTTATAGATATAGCCCATTCCTGCCCTTTTCTTTTGATGTACGGCAGCGCAGCAAGATTCCTTGCAGCGCTGCCTTAAGTCGAAACCTCATAAACGAGGCCCTTAGTCTCCTGTCCCACATTATACCCAAGGCATTTTTCCCCACAGAGTTTCAGGTCAGTTGTGTGCAATGCTAGTGAGCACCAAAATATTGTGCAACAAAATATCAGAATGTTGACAACTAAAATATTAGTGAGGAAAATATACATTGGAAATTGCAGATTTACTTCTCTCAATGGCACATCTATGCACCTTCTTGTTTGTATATATATTTTGCTGTTTTACACTGTTCATATGCCACACTATGATATGCCACTTACCTCTACTGTACGACATGCCACTCTGTTCTATGCCACTCCACAACACTTTGCCCAACTCTATGCCCCTCCATTCGAGGCCAGGCTACACCACTCTACGTCACGTCATGCCACTCCATGACACACCACTCCAATCTATGAAATGACATTCCACTCTACCAAACGCCACTCCACAACACTCCACTCCACTGAAAGACACTTCATGCCACTCACTCTAAGACATGCCACTCCAGTCTACGACATGCCATTCTATTCTATGTCACTCCATGCCCCTCCACTCTAAGACACTCTACGACACGCCATTCCATTCCATTCCACTCAACTCTACGACAGGGCAAAACACTCCATTCCACTCCACTCCACTCTGTGCCTCTCCACAACACTCTACTCCACTCTACTCCACTCTATGCGATTTCCTCTATGCTACTCAAGTACACTTTACTTTATTACATACTACTTCACTGTACTCCACTGTTCCACTCTATGCCTCTCCAATCTATGCTACTCCACTCTATGACACTCTACTTGACTGTACACCATTCACTCTACAACACTCTACTCCACTCTGTGGCACTCAACTCTGCTCCACTACCCCACTCAATGCCACTTTACTCCATGACGCACTACTCTGCGGTACTCCACTGAACTCCACTACTCCATTGTACAGACAGACATTTATGTGAAGACTGTGCATGGTAGAGGGCTGAGTTATAGTTAATTTATTCTAGCTTGCGAGTTGACAAGGCTGTGGATGGTGGTAATGTTGCGTCTAAATTCCTTTTATTCATGGAACGACACGGAGGCAAAGAGGTTCACTGTTTTTTGCGCAAAGGAAAAGACGAATATGGAATAAGCATGCAGATTACTCTAATAAGTACTTTGTCTAAAAGCAGCACTCTGCATGAAAGTGAAGTCGTGAAAGTTTTTTTTTGCGCACTCGGCAATAGAATACGGCCTGCGTGTTTAAAAGGTGAATCACGTGGGCAATTCAAATGTCAGAGAGACTGCCTCCCGTGATCAAGGCTCTGGTGAGCAGAAACGTTGGGAACAGTGAACCTCTTTGCCTCCGTGTCATTCCATGGATAAAAGGAATTTAGAAGCAACATTACCAGTGTCAGTGCGCTTCTTATGAAGTTAAAGGAAGATTGTTGGTATGTAAATCTGGAAGCCTCGCACCAGAAGCACTGACAGCCCTGCTAAGGTTCAGGCTCCCTGCGTGGCCTCGGAGTTTGTGATATATATATACATTGTCAATGCATTTATGCAGTAATTTAACCAATTGTGAAAGGAAAATAGACAATATGTTTTTGTATGGGCATATGCTTATTAATAAGATCTATTAATTGACGATCTTGATCGATTTTAACATGATATTATTTATAAATATTTATATATATTTATTTATATGCCATGTTGCACAGAATACCTTGCTTTTTTGCACACTGCATTTGCACTTTATCTGCGCACATTGCACTTTGAAATGACAGATGACTATCTGATATACTGTGCCTTTATACAATGCAATTTATGGAATCAATGCATTTATGCGGATATAATATGTCACTTTAATTGGGCAATCACAGCACTTGTTCTTAATGAATTCTACATTTTGTTAAATATTGTAACTCTCTAAAAAACGATTGCAAGATATCTGTTAAACAATATGTCAATATTGAGAAAAAAACACTACCTTTGCTCCATTTATATATGCAACAACTATGGTTTGGAAAACAGACTTTCTAGGTCGGTCAAATGTAGTATGTCCTCAGTTTTTACTTTTTAATCACATGGTGTTGCAAATGAAGAAAAAAACACTTAATTGAATTCGTGCAGTGTACCATTTAAAAGGGATGTCTTTTCATTGACCTGACGATCTGTGACCAAGGGCGGACACCCGAAACGCGTCAGATTTGGTAAACTTTCCTTGTGAATAAATCTGCCGAATGAAGATTGGGACTCGCGTGGTTTTTCCTATTCTCTGCCTGCCTGGTAGTTATGTGGTGAGAGACTACTGTTCCTGAATATATATATATATATATATATACATATAAAACGAGTATATTATCCTCCTTTGGATTTTATTGGCAGGTAAATAAACAAACGCGTTTCAGCAGTACGCCTTCCTCAGTGTTGGCGGCTGCCGCGTTCGCGCCTCATTATATACATCGGCATAGCAATTGTTTTTTTTATAGTACATTTTTATTGTGATGGAAGCAGGTTATTCTGTACAGTGCCTCATCTGAGGGATAACAAAACCAAGCATCAATTAACCAGGCAATGCCTCACACAGCCATTCAGCCCACATCCCGGGGGCCGGGCGGCGTTCCACTTCCATGTCGTCAGATCACTACTGCCCAGAGAACAAATCGAGGAAAACTGTACGTACTGTCAATTCAAAAATGGCCATCACTTTTACGTTTCCCCCCCCCCCCCTCAAAACTCTTGTTTCATGAAAATGTATCCATTGCAATGTCTTATAGCAACTTAACTATTTGGTAATTTCAGGCAGCAACTATACTTCTATATCCCTCTCCACCTCCTCCAGTGTCCAAAGATCAATCCCTAAATGATGCATCTCACAGTCGGTGATTCAGGGCACCCCTTATTCAAACAACTTGGAACCCCTCTGGCCCTCCCCCTTCTCTGCCCTCAGGGAATAAAAGAACCTAGACCTCTCTTCCCTCCCCTCCCAGCCCCGCGTCTAAGCCATGGTAGGACCGCCATTTTGCCCAGACCCTGCAGAATTTTTTCGGGCATCCCCTGGCCTTGTAGGTTACTCTTTCAGCTGCCATATAGAGGTCCAGCCCCCTCCTCCATTCCTCTATATCTGGCGTCTCCTGTGCTCCCCAGTGTTTTGCAATGTCCCGTTTCGCAACCACCAGTGCCAGCACTAGGAATGTGATGAGTGGTCGCGAGAGATCAACCTCAGTAGTCAAACCCAGCAACGCCAACTTAGGCTCCTGTTGGAGTGGGATCCCCAGAACCTCTCCCAGTTCAGTGAAGATGTGTGTCCAATACATCTGTATCCTATTACATGCCCATATAGTGTGGAAGAAGTCTCCCTCCTGCTGCAGGTACCTGAGGCAACGGGCGTCTGCCACCCTCCCCATACGTAGTAGACGTTGTCGGTCATAGTACGTTCTGTGTAACACGTTAAGTTGTATGAGGCGTAATCTCGATTTGATGGCCACCTCCCTAGGGTGCATCAGGACCATCTCCCAATCCAGGTCTTCCATCTCTCCCACCTCTGCCTCCCACACTCCTCTAAGCTTTGCCAAATCCCCCAACATGTTGTTAGTTAGAGTCTTGTAGGTAAGGGAAACCGCCTGTCCCACATCGTCATAGCAATTTAATTAAAAGCTAATCGGACGTCAGGCAAAAGTAGTTCACAAGTCAAGCAAAAAAAAATGGATCGCGCAATGTTGGAGTGGTGCATCAATGCATGTAC